>NC_056443.1:27831187-27856187 GCF_018296145.1 Oncorhynchus tshawytscha
AGGAAGACTAGTTGCTGCACACATTCACATTCCTATAGCCCCCTCTCAGTAAACAGGAAGACCAGTTGCTGCACATATTCACATTCCTGTAGCCCCCTCTCAGTAAACAGGAAGACCAGTTGCTGCACATATTCACATTCCTGTAGCCCCCATCTCAGTAAACAGGAAGACGAGTTGCTGCACATATTCACATTCCTATAGCCCCATCTCAGTAAACAGGAAGACTAGTTGCTACACATATTCACATTCCTATAGCCCCCTCTCAGTAAACAGGAAGACCAGTTGCTGCACATATTCACATTCCTATAGCCCCCTCTCAGTAAACAGGAAGACCAGTTGCTGCACATATTCACATTCCTATAGCCCCCTCTCAGTAAACAGGAAGACCAGTTGCTGCAAATATTCACATTCCTACAGCCCCCTCTCAGTAAACAGGAAGACCAGTTGCTGCACACATTCACATTCCTACAGCCCCCATCCCAGTAAACAGGAAGTAGAACCTGCTGCTGCACACATTCACATTCCTACAGCCCCCATCTCAGTAAACAGGAAGTAGGACCTGCTGCCGCACACATTCACATTCCTACAGCCCCCATCTCAGTAAACAGGAAGTAGGACCTGCTGCCGCACATATTCACATTCCTACAGCCCCCATCTCAGTAAACAGGAAGTAGGACCTGCTGCTACACATATTCACATTCCTATAGCCCCCTCTCAGTAAACAGGAAGACCAGTTACTGCACATATTCACATTCCTACAGCCCCCATCTCAGTAATCCTCGGCTTTGAGATCTTTTCCCTTTTTGGCTCGGGTGTAATTACAGGCGAATCGTCTGAATCACACAGAATCAATGGCCTATACAAATACAGGCGTCTTGATGCTTGAGCGGCCCAGACATTGCATTGACTTCTGGGGCTTCTGTCATTTCCCATGTGTTATGCTGCCCCGCCATTATTGTCAACACGCTGCCCAATATATCATGTCACCCGTGGGTAATATGTAGGAAATGATGTGCAATGATGTCCTCTAATTTAGTCATACTTATATCTGTATGACTAGGTTCTACATATAAGCTACATGACTAGGGATCAGAGGTTATCTTGGTCAGGTCACAGTCTGACAGAAAATAATCTTTGCCCAAGTCTTTTCCCAAGAATGGCAGGTGCACCTGCCAGTCTCGGCGCCAGGTCAGACATTATCCTTTATGTTCCTTTATGAAAGGAGAGGTTTGTATGGACTGCAAGACTGCTCTCAATCTATTTCTTGACAACTAGGCCACCCACTCCCCCGCCCAACCTCGGCCCCACCCCCAGTCCTACCTACTTCTTTCCCCTACTCCTCTTCTTATCTGTTGGATAAAATGGAACCGGAGGGGCCGGTGACACAACATGAACGATGGAGAGAGACAGTGAGAAAGAGAATAAGCTAGGGAGAGAGAGAGAGAGAGAGAGAGAGAGAGAGAGAGAGAGAGAAGGGCAGGGCAGGTTGGGTGGGAAAGCAAACGATAAGTGCAGGCAACAGAGGGCTTGGCAGGCTGGGCTGGTACATAAGCACATGGATTTACAGGCTGATTGATTTCTCAGTCGCCACTGCATGAGCCATTAAGTTTGGCTCCCAGGCTCTTTCTCCTCCACTCTCTCTCTAGCTATCTGAATCTATCTCTCTCTCTCTCTAGCTATCTGAATCTATCTCTCTCTCTATAGCTATCTGAATCTATCTCTCTCTCTCTAGCTATCTGAATCTATCTCTCTCTCTCTATAGCTATCTGAATCTCTCTCTCCCTCTCTAGCTATCTGAATCTCTCTCTCTCTCTCTCTCTCTAGCTATCTGAATCTCTCTCTCTCTCTCTCTCTCTAGCTATCTGAATCTCTCTCTCTCTCTCTCTCTAGCTATCTGAATCTATCTCTCTCTCTCTAGCTCCCTGAATCTCTCTCTATCTGGCTATATGACTCACTCTAGATATCTAAATCTATCTTTCTCTCTCTGGCTATATGAAGCTCTCTCTTTCCCTCTTTAGCTATCTGATTCTCTCTCTCTATCTCTCTCCCTCTCTCACTGTAGCTATCTGAATCTCTCTCTGTAGCTATCTGAATCTCTCTCTCCCTCTCTAGCTATCTGAATATCTCTCTGTAGCTATCTGATTCTCTCTATCTCTCTCTAGCTATCTGAATCTCTCTCTGTAGCTATCTGAATCTCTATCTCTCTGTAGCTGAATCTCTCTCTGTCTAGCTATCTGAATATCTCTCTGTAGCTATCTGAATCTCTCTCACTCTAGTTTTTTGAATCTCTCTCTCTATCTCTCTCTCTCTCACTGTAGCTATTTGAATCTCACTCTGTCTCTCCCTCTAGCTATCAGAATCTCTCTCTGTAGCTATCTGAATCTCTCTATCTCTCTAGCTATCTGAATCTCTATATTTCTCTGTAGCTATCTGCATCTCTCTCTGTCTCTCTCTCTCTCTAGCTATCTGAATATCTATCTGTAGCTATCTGAATCTCTCTCTTTCTCTCTCTCTAACTATCTGAATCTCTCTCTAGCTATCTGAATCTCTCTCTCACTCTAGTTTTTTGAATATCTCTCACTGTAGCTATCGGAATCTCTCTGTGTCTCTCTCTCTCACTGTAGCTATCGGAGTCTGTCTGTCTGTCTGTCTGTCTGTCTGTCTGTCTGTCTGTCTGTCTGTCTGTCTGTCTGTCTGTCTGTCTGTCTGTCTGTCTGTCTGTCTGTCTGTCTGTCTGTCTGTCTGTCTGTCTGTCTGTCTCTTTCTCTCTCTCTCTCTCTGAATCTCTCCCTCACTAGTTTTTTGAATATCCCTCTCTCTGTAGCTATCTGAATCTCTCTCTCTCTCTCTCTGTAGCTATCTGATTATCACTCTCTCTGTAGCTATCTGAATCTCTCTCTCTCTCTCTGTAGCTATCTGAATCTCTCTCTCTCTCTCTGTAGCTATCTGAATCTCTTTCTCTCTCTCTGTAGCTATCTGAATCTCTCTCTCTCTCTGTAGCTATCTGAATCTCTTTCTCTCTCTCTCTGTAGCTATCTGATTATCACTCTCTCTGTAGCTATCTGATTATCACTCTCTCTGTAGCTATCTGATTATCACTCTCTCTGTAGCTATCTGAATCTCTCTCTCTCTCTCTGTAGCTATCTGAATCTCTCTCTCTCTCTCTCTGTAGCTATCTGATTATCACTCTCTCTGTAGCTATCTGAATCTCTCTCTCTCTCTCTGTAGCTATCTGAATCTCTCTCTCTCTCTCTGTAGCTATCTGAATCTCTTTCTCTCTCTCTGTAGCTATCTGATTATCACTCTCTCTGTAGCTATCTGAATCTCTCTCTCTCTGTAGCTATCTGAATCTCTCTCTCTCTGTAGCTATCTGATTATCACTCTCTCTGTAGCTATCTGAATCTCTCTCTCTCTCTCTGTAGCTATCTGAATCTCTCTCTCTCTCTCTGTAGCTATCTGAATCTCTCTCTCTCTCTCTGTAGCTATCTGAATCTCTCTCTCTCTGTAGCTATCTGAATCTCAATTCAATTCAATTCAAGGAGCTTTATTGGCATGGGAAACATATGTTAACATTGCCAAAGCTAGTGAGGTGGATAATATACAAAAGTGAAATAAACACTAAAAATGAACGGCAAACATTACACTCACATGCGTTCCAAAATAATGAATACATTACAAATGTCATATTATGTATATATACAGTGAATGTTTCTGTCTCTCTCTATCTATCTAAATCTCTGCCTCTCTAGCTACATGAATATCCTCCCTGCTATCCCAGCTGTTCTACACCATAAAACATTCTCCCTGCTATCCCAGCTGTTCTACACCATAAAACATCCTCCCTGCTATCCCAGCTGTTCTATACCATAAAACATCCTCCCTGCTATCCCAGCTGTTCTACACCATAAAACATTCTCCCTGCTATCCCAGCTGTTCTACACCATAAAACATTCTCCCTGCTATCCCAGCTGTTCTACACCATAAAACATCCTCCCTGCTATCCCAGCTGTTCTACACCATAAAACATCCTCCCTGCTATCCCAGCTGTTCTATACCATAAAACATCCTCCCTGCTATCCCAGCTGTTCTACACCATAAAACATCCTCCCTGCTATCCCAGCTGTTCTACACCATAAAACATCCTCCCTGCTATCCCAGCTGTTCTATACCATAAAACATCCTCCCTGCTATCCCAGCTGTTCTACACCATAAAACATCCTCCCTGCTATCCCAGCTGTTCTACACCATAAAACATTCTCCCTGCTATCCCAGCTGTTCTACACCATAAAACATTCTCCCTGCTATCCCAGCTGTTCTATACCAGAAAACATCCTCCCTGCTATCCCAGCTGTTCTATACCAGAAAACATCCACCCTGCTATCCCAGCTGTTCTATACCATAAAACATCCTCCCTGCTATCCCAGCTGTTCTATACCAGAAAACATCCTCCCTGCTATCCCAGCTGTTCTATACCATAAAACATCCTCCCTGCTATCCCAGCTGTTCTATACCAGAAAACATCCACCCTGCTATCCCAGCTGTTCTATACCATAAAACATCCTCCCTGCTATCCCAGCTGTTCTATACCAGAAAACATCCTCCCTGCTATCCCAGCTGTTCTATACCATAAAACATCCTCCCTGCTATCCCAGCTGTTCTATACCAGAAAACATCCTCCCTGCTATCCCAGCTGTTCTACACCATAAAACATTATCCCTGCTATCCCAGCTGTTCTACACCAGAAAACATCCTCCCTGCTATCCCAGCTGTTCTACACCAGAAAACATCCTCCCTGCTATCCCAGCTGTTCTATACCAGTAAACATCCTCCCTGCTATCCCAGCTGTTCTATACCAGTAAACATTCTCCCTGCTATCCTAACTGTTCTATACCAGAAAACATCCTCCCTGCTATCCCAACTGTTCTATACCAGAAAACATCCTCCCTGCTATCCCAACTGTTCTATACCAGTAAACATCCTCCCTGCTATCCCAGCTGTTCTATACCAGTAAACATTCTCCCTGCTATCCCAACTGTTCTATACCAGAAAACATCCTCCCTGCTATACCAGCCACTCTATGCCAGAAAACATCCTCCCTGCTATCCCAGCTGTTCTACACCAGAAAACATCCTCCCTGCTATCCCAGCTGTTCTACACCAGAAAACATCCTCCCTGCTATCCCAGCTGTTCTACACCAGAAAACATCCTCCCTGCTATACCAGCTGTTCTACACCAGAAAACATCCTCCCTGCTATCCCAGCTGTTCTACACCAGAAAACATCCTCCCTGCTATCCCAGCTGTTCTACACCAGAAAACATCCTCCCTGCTATACCAGCTGTTCTACACCAGAAAACATCCTCCCTGCTATCCCAGCTGTTCTACACCAGAAAACATCCTCCCTGCTATCCCAGCTGTTCTACACCAGAAAACATCCTCCCTGCTATACCAGCTGTTCTACACCAGAAAACATCCTCCCTGCTATCCCAGCTGTTCTACACCAGAAAACATCCCGATCCCCCTCGATTCTTTTATAAAAATTAAATGTATGAACCGCTGATTATGGAGGCCGCTGGGAAAATCTATTCTCATTTCGCCGGGAAACATTTGTCTTTTCGCGTCGCTAGCCCACAGGAGGTTTGACAGGAAAGTTGAATGTTAAAGGGTGTGTGTGAGAGAAAGAGAGAGAAAGAGTGAGAGAGAGAGAGGGAGAGAGAGGGAGAGAGAGAGGGAGAGAGGGAGAGAGAGAGAGGGGAGAGAGAGAGAGAGGGAGAGAGGGAGAGAGGGGGAGAGAGAGAGAGAGAGAGGGAGAGAGGGAGAGAGGGGGAGAGAGAGAGAGGCAAGGAGTTGGGCGGCAATCGAAAGTTACTCCCTCACTATTGACTGTGTGGTGGGACACTAGGGACCGCTGGGCCCCCAGGCAGAGTGATGCAGGTTGGAAGCAATCCCAGTCCAATGGGCTGTTAGGAGGAGGAAGGAGAAATTGCCCTACTCTCTGTCAGCTATTAAACTGTAGCAAGGTGGGCTACTGTGTGCAGGTGTACTACATCTGTTACAATGACCTTTACTACACACCTAATATTCTCTTACCTTGTTATGGTCAAATCTAAGGCCTTCGGGAAGTGGAAATTCGACCAGGAAAGACTGAAGCAGCAAATATATGTACTCTCCTCGTCAATATGGCCATTGACTCTCCAAGTCATTATCAACCATCGCTCAAAATGCTGTTGCAACATCTTTTTTGTTAGTCCAATGACCTACACATATCAGTGAGAACAGCATTGACACCCAGTCAGTATTGGTGAGAAGACCCGTTGTGGTGGGTCTCTCCAGGCCAGGGAATAGTACCCATACATTAAGTCAGCAACTGTGGAAAGCCTCTACGACCACTGCTACCCTCACAGGGAGACCCCGCTGGCCCCTACTATTTCCACAGGGAGACCCCGCTGGCCCCTACTATTTCCACAGGGAGACCCCGCTGGCCCCTACTATTTTCACAGGGAGACACCGCTGGCCCCTACTATTTCCACAGGGAGACCCCGCTGGCCCCTACTATTTTCACAGGGAGACACCGCTGGCCCCTACTATTTCCACAGGGAGACACCGCTGGCCCCTACTATTTCCACAGGGAGACCCAGCTGGCCCCTACTATTTCCACAGGGAGACCCAGCTGGCCCCTACTATTTCCACAGGGAGACCCAGCTGGCCCCTACTATTTTCACAGGGAGACACCGCTGGCCCCTAATATTTTCACAGGGAGACCCCGCTGGCCCCTGTTATTTTCACAGGGAGACCCAGCTGGCCCCTACTATTTTCACAGGGATACACCGCTGGCCCCTACTATTTTCACAGGGAGACCCCGCTGGCCCCTGTTATTTTCACAGGGAGACCCAGCTGGCCCCTACTATTTTCACAGGGAGACCCAGCTGGCCCCTACTATTTTCATAGGGAGACCCCACTGGCCCCTGTTATTTTCACAGGGAGACCCAGCTGGCCCCTACTATTTTCACAGGGAGACCCAGCTGGCCCCTACTATTTTCACAGGGAGACCCCGCTGGCCCCTACTATTTTCACAGGGAGACCCCGCTAGCCCCTACTATTTTCACAGGGAGACCCAGCTGGCCCCTACTATTTCCACAGGGAGACCCCGCTGGCCCCTACTATTTTCACAGGGAGACCCCGCTGGCCCCTACTATTTTCACAGGGAGACCCCGCTGGCCCCTACTATTTTCACAGGGAGACCCCGCTGGCCCCTACTATTTTCACAGGGAGACCCCGCTGGCCCCTACTATTTTCACAGGGAGACCCCGCTGGCCCCTGCTATTTTCACCAAGGAGACCCTGTTGAGAAACGCCTGGAGCCCAGACTGCTTCTCATTTCACTGCTAGACTGTCTGTTGCTTCGACTCAGCAGGAGCACACCACAGCAGAGTTCCGTGTGATAAAAGACAGAAAACATCTATCCGGTGCCACGCCTCAAAACGAACAAACAAGAAAAAGAGAGAGCAAACCGGCGGTAAGGGAATATCAGTCTGAAAAATGGGCCCTGTGTCCTTTTTTCTCCCTGTGTCCTCACAGCTCAATTTAACTGTCAGAAGCAGAAAGGCACAAGAAAATAGATGAAAACAGATCGTGTGCTGATGCGTGGTGAACCTGATCTAGCAGGTTTTGGGTACACAGCTCGGTGTACACAGGCAATTTGAAATGGGATCTGTACACACACAGACAGACATTTTTACATTTGTTATTTAGCAGATGCTCTTATGTAGAATGACTTACAGGAGGGCACAAGGGCACGTCAACAGATTTTTCATGTGGTCAGCTTGGGGATTCGAACCGGCAAACTTTCAGTTATTGGCTCAAGTATTGATACCCAGACAGAAACAGGCAGAGACAAACACACACACATGCAGAGACTGACACGTGCACCTGGGCACAAACACACACACATGCAGAGACTGACACGTGCACCTGGGCACAAACACACACACATGCACACACAATCACTGACCATAACATCAGCCAACAACCATCGTACAAGCCATGTTAGTTTACAAATAGGCAATAAATTGCAGCAAAAACATCTTCAGAGTGTTCTGGGATTTTTGACAATGACTTAAGGAGTGAATCCATTCTTAAACCCATTTAAATGATCACCTGTTTCCTTTGAAATACGGCCTTCCTCCATCCCTGTCTTCATTCAATGGGCAGCCTTATCAGATACTGGCTCGATGAAATGATGGCTACGTCTTCACGCCTCCTTTAGCTTTCAGCTTGTCAGTAAACACTAATCATGACATAGGTCTATGTCTTTGAGCATGTGTGTTTGCGTAAGCGTTGTGTTTTTCCTCGACACTTTATTCTGCCTTCAGAGATTCAGACCGAATACCAAGACAGACGTGAACGTAATTAACACCCTGGGACTGGAGTGAGAGGGGAAGCTATTTGTATTTCCTTCTAAACGAATATCTCTTTTTTTTGGCCCAAGATAAGTACAGGCTTTATTACAGGCTCGCTCTCTCTGTCATCGTGTGACTTAAAGAGCGAGAGTAGAGGCCACTGTATTCACCAAACTGACCGTGTTGACGTCGGCTGACTGCATTAGCTGGTGAGCGAGTGGGGGAGGGGCTCAGAACTGAATGGTAATGGCGTGCAGTCTACCGTAATAAATGACACTATTACATTGTGTGTAACGTGTTACTCGGTCAAGCATTCTGAGTGGGGGGGGGGGCATCCCCCTATCCACATCAACGGGACAGTAGTGGAGTGGGTAGTACGTTTTAAGTTCCTCTGCGTCACGGACAAACTGAATTGGTCCACCCACACAGACAGCGCGGTGAAGAAGGTGCAGCAGCGCTTCTTCAACCTCAGGACGCTGAAGAAATTCAAATGTGTGTGTTTTTGGTGACAAGCCGAATTTTGTCACCAAAAACACACAAACTTTCACAGATGCACAATTCCAGAGGGTAGTGAGGTCTGCACAACGCATCACCGGGGCCAAACTACCTGCCCTCCAGGACACCTACACCACCCGATGTTACAGGAAGGCCATAAAGATCATCAAGGACAACAACCACCCGAGCCACTGCCTGTTCACCGCGCTACCATCCAGAAGGTGAGGTCAGTACAGGTGCATCAAAGCAGGAAGGAGACTGAAAAACAGCTTCTATCTCATCAGACTGTTAAAAAGCCACCACTAACATTGAGTGGCTGCTGCCAACATACTGACCAACATACCCCAGCCACTTTAATAATGGAAAATTGTATGTAAAATTTCACTGACCACTTTTTAAAAACATTTTTTATTTTTATTTAAATTTTACCTTTATTTAACCAGGCAAGTCAGTTAAGAACACATTCTTATTTTCAATGACGGCCTGGGAACAGTGGGTTAACTGCCTGTTCAGGGGCAGAACGACAGATTTGTACCTTGTCAGCTCGGGGGTTTGAACTCGCAACCTTCCGGTTACTAGTCCAATAGGCTATGCTGCCGCCCCACTTTAAACAATGCCACTTAATATAATGTTTACATACCCTACATTACTCATCTCATATGTATATACTGTACTCAACACCATCTACTGCATCTTGCCTATGCCGCTCTGTACCATCACTCATCCATATATCTTTATGTACATATTCTTTATCCCTTTACACTTGTGTGTATAAGGTAGTTGTTGTGAAATTGTTAGGTTAGATTACTCGTTGGTTTTTGCTGCACTGTCAGAACTAGAAGCACAAGCATTTCGCTACACTCGCATTAACATCTGCTAACCATGTGTATGTGACCAATAAAATATGATTTGATTTGATTTGATTTCCATGTAGAAATTATTTTTGGGTTGTGGCGAAATAGCAGTTTTTTGTGGATATAAAACGGATTTATGGAGAGCGCTAGTGGACATAGCGAGACACTGTAATCCTTATTGTATAAAATGATAGAAATAACATGGAATACATGGTGCTAGGCAGAAATAGCTATTTCTCGGGTTTTATAGCTACTGTCTTTGACACAGTGATATCAGACGTTTCTATGGCACAATTGTTTGGATGCATTGAGCAGGCGCCAGAGCGGTCATTTAACTACATTGTAGCTTTTCTGGCTGGTGCTCTTCAGAGAGAGAGAGAGAGAGATAGAGAGAGACTACAAAGACAGAGAGAAAGAGAGAAAGTGCACTCGTAAAAGAATGAAAGAGAGAGGGGTGTTAGCAGAAGAAGGGGGCCTTTCACTCAGTCCTGGTCAGAGTCAGTCAGCCATGCCTTTAGCAAATTGGGGCCCTAACCTCTTGGCCTCTGCAGCTCTGGCTCTGCTCTGTGCTCTGCTGTGGTGAGGTAGACCAGCTCAGTTTAGCCTGAGTACTGTGGATGTCCTCTCTGCTCCACTGACTGAGGTGCTGCGGCGATACTGTCCTATCTGTAGGATACTGTCATATCGGTAGGATACTGTCATATCTGTAGGATACTGTCATATCGGTAGGATACTGTCCTATCTGTAGGATACTGTCATATCTGTAGGACACTGTCATATCGGTAGGATACTGTCATATCGGTAGGATACTGTCATATCTGTAGGATATTGTCATATCGGTAGGATACTGTCATATCTGTAGGATACTGTCATATCTGTAGGATACTGTCATATCTGTAGGATACTGTCATATCGGTAGGATACTGTCATATCGGTAGGATACTGCCATATCGGTAGGACACTGTCATATCTGTAGGATACTGTCATATCGGTAGGATACTGTCATATCTGTAGGACACTGTCATATCGGTAGGATACTGTCATATCTGTAGGATACTGTCATATCGGTAGGACACTGTCATATCTGTAGGACACTGTCATATCTGTAGGATACTGTCATATCTGTAGGATACTGTCATATCTGTAGGATACTGTCATATCTGTAGGATACTGTCATATCGGTAGGACACTGTCATATCGGTAGGATACTAGCATTTCTACACTGTAGCACACGCCAACACATTGCGGCACAAACATGAACATATTTTGACAGTAGGTTATGGAATATAGCAGATTTACATGTAAAGCCTACAGATGGTACAGAAGGTAAACAAAGGCAATATGCAGTATGAACTATAAAAACTATGAACTATAAACTATGAACTATAAACTATGAACTATAAACTATGAACTATAAACTATGAACTATAAACTATAAACTATGAACTATAAACTATGAACTATAAACTGTGAACTATAAACTATGAACTATAAACTATGAACTATAAACTATGAACTATAAACTATGAACTATAAACTATGAACTATAAACTATGAACTATAAACTATGAACTATAAACTATGAACTATAAACTATGAACTATAAACTATGAACTATAAACTATGAACTATAAACTATAAACTATGAACTATAAACTATGAACTATAAACTGTGAACTATAAACTATGAACTATAAACTATGAACTATAAACTATGAACTATAAACTATGAACTATAAACTATGAACTATAAACTATGAACTATAAACTATGAACTATAAACTATGAACTATAAACTATGAACTATAAACTATGAACTATAAACTGTGAACTATAAACTATGAACTATAAACTATGAACTATAAACTATGAACTATAAACTATGAACTATAAACTATGAACTATAAACTATGAACTATAAACTGTGAACTATAAAAACTATGAACTATAAACTATGAACTATAAACTATGAACTATAAACTGTGAACTATAAAAACTATGAACTATAAACTATGAACTATAAACTATGAACTATAAAAACTATGAACTATAAACTATGAACTATAAACTATGAACTATAAACTATGAACTATAAAACTATTTTAAAAAACAGTACCACTTAGACAACTGCATACTCGTATCATCACAATGATAAAGAAACCTGATGAAACCTACACATGCAGAGTGACAAAAGCATGCACGGACATGACAGTGTTGCTATTTATACACTCACACACCCTTAACCCTGAACCAAACCACCGACAGATCAGGCATAGTGTTATAGAAGCTCAGAGCGACCTAGGCTAACCTTCAGCATTGAGACTGATCCCACCAGTCTCCTCCCGTCAGTGTAATGGTAATTGCAGGGGTCTGGATGGACTATGCTGTTCCACTGGCTGAGCAGCGGTGGAGAGAGAGTGAGGCTAAAGCAACCCCTAATAGGAGCCATGAAAGTACCAATGTGGTGGGGGTGAGACTGAGAAAGGACCCCTTCACCTCTTCCTGCTTTGACCTCTCCCTGTCACCTAGCACGACCTTTTCACTGGTACACTGTGTTAGGAATGGTTCGACGCCACTGACTGAACATTGTGTGTGAGTGTGCGTGTGTGGGAGTGTGTGTGCATGTATGTGAGTGTGTGAGCGTGGGTGTGCATGCAAGTGAGTGAGTGTGTGTGAGTGTGAGTGCGTGTGTGTGTGTAGTATTCTGTTGACATTGCCTTTTCTTTCTCTTCCTACTCTTTCCATCTCAGCTCCCCCCATCTGATGAAAACAAGATAGAAGGAGGGAGCGTGGGGAGGAGAGACTTAACAAGATAGAGAGAGGGAGCGTGGGGAGGAGAGAGAAAACAAGATAGAGAGAGGGAGCGTGGGGAGGAGAGAGAAAACAAGATAGAGAGAGGGAGCGTGGGGAGGAGAGACTTAACAAGATAGAGAGAGGGAGCGTGGGGAGGAGAGAGAAAACAAGATAGAGAGAGGGAGCGTGGGGGGAGGAGAGAGAAAACAAGATAGAGGGAGGGAGTGTGGGGAGGAGAGAGAAAACAAGATAGAGGGAGGGAGCAAGTGGGGAGGAGAGAGAAAACAAGATAGAGGGAGGGAGTGTGGGGAGGAGAGAGAACAAGATAGAGAGAGGGGGCGTGGGGAGGAGAGAGAAAACAAGATAGAGGGAGGGAGTGTGGGGAGGAGAGAGAAAACAAGAGGGAGAGTGGGGGGAGAGAAAACAAGATGGGGAGGGAGCGTGGGGAGAGAGAGAAAACAAGATAGAGAGAGGGAGCGTGGGGGGAGGAGAGAGAACAAGATAGAGAGAGGGAGCATGGGGAGGAGAGAGAAAACAAGATAGAGGGAGGGAGCGTGGGGAGGAGAGAGAGAACAAGATAGAGGGAGGGAGTGTGGGGAGAGAGAGAGAACAAGATAGAGGGAGGGAGCGTGGGGGGAGGAGAGAGAGAACAAGATAGAGAGAGGGAGCGTGGGGAGGAGAGAGAACAAGATAGAGAGAGGGAGCATGGGGAGGAGAGAGAAAACAAGATAGAGGGAGGGAGCGTGGGGAGGAGAGAGAAAACAAGATAGAGGGAGGGAGTGTGGGGAGGAGAGAGAAAACATGATAGAGAGAGGGAGCGTGGGGAGGAGAGAGAAAACAAGATAGAGGGAGGGAGCGTGGGGAGGAGAGAGAAAACAAGATAGAGAGAGGGAGCGTGGGGAGGAGAGAGAAAACAAGATAGAGGGAGGGAGCGTGGGGAGGAGAGAGAAAACAAGATAGAGGGAGGGAGTGTGGGGAGGAGAGAGAACAAGATAGAGAGAGGGGGCGTGGGGGGGAGAGAGAAAACAAGATAGAGGGAGGGAGTGTGGGGGGAGAGAGAGAACAAGATAGAGAGAGGGGGGGGGAGGGGAAAACAAGAGGAGAGAGAAAACAAGATAGAGGGAGGGAGTGTGGGGAGGAGAGAGAAAACAAGAGAGAGAGGGAGCGTGGGGAGGAGAGAGAGAACAAGATAGAGAGAGGGAGCGTGGGGAGGAGAGAGAACAAGATAGAGAGAGGGAGCATGGGGAGGAGAGAGAAAACAAGATAGAGGGGGGGGAGCGTGGGGAGTGGGGAGAGACTTAACAAGATAGAGGGAGGGAGTGTGGGGGAGGAGAGAGAAAACAAGATAGAGAGAGGGAGCGTGGGGAGGAGAGAGAAAACAAGATAGAGGGAGGGAGCGTGGGGAGGGAGAGAGAAAACAAGATAGAGGGAGGGAGCGTGGGGAGGAGAGAGAAAACAAGATAGAGGGAGGGAGTGTGGGGAGGAGAGAGAACAAGATAGAGAGAGGGGGCGTAGAGGGAGGGGGAGGAGAGAGAAAACAAGATAGAGGGAGGGAGTGTGGGGAGGAGAGAGAAAACAAGAGAGAGAGGGAGCGTGGGGAGGAGAGAGAGAACAAGATAGAGAGAGGGAGCGTGGGGAGGAGAGAGAACAAGATAGAGAGAGGGAGCATGGGGAGGAGAGAGAAAACAAGATAGAGGGAGGGAGCAAGTGGGGAGCGTGGGGAGAGAGAGAACAAGATAGAGGGAGGGAGTGTGGGGAGGAGAGAGAACAAGATAGAGGGAGGGAGCGTGGGGGGGAGGAGAGAGAGAACAAGATAGAGAGAGGGAGCGTGGGGAGGAGAGAGAACAAGATAGAGAGAGGGAGCATGGGGAGGAGAGAGAAAACAAGATAGAGGGAAGGAGCGTGGGGAGGAGAGAGAGAACAAGATAGAGGGAGGGAGTGTGGGGAGGAGAGAGAAGAAGATAGAGAGAGGGAGCGTGGGGAGGAGAGAGAAAACAAGATAGAGGGAGGGAGTGTGGGGAGGAGAGAGAAAACAAGATAGAGAGAGGGAGCGTGGGGAGGAGAGAGAAAACAAGATAGAGGGAGGGAGCGTGGGGAGGAGAGAGAAAACAAGATAGAGAGAGGGAGCGTGGGGGGAGAGAGAAAACAAGATAGAGGGAGGGAGCGTGGGGAGAGAGAGAAAACAAGATAGAGAGAGGGAGCGTGGGGAGGAGAGAGAAAACAAGATAGAGAGAGGGAGCGTGGGGAGGAGAGAGAACAAGATAGAGGGAGGGAGCGTGGGGAGGAGAGAGAAAACAAGATAGAGAGAGGGAGCGTGGGGAGGAGAGAGAACAAGATAGAGAGAGGGAGCGTGGGGAGGAGAGAGAAAACAAGATAGAGCGAGGGAGCGTGGGGAGGAGAGAGAAAACAAGATAGAGAGAGGGAGCGTGGGGAGGAGAGAGAAAACAAGATAGAGAGAGGGAGCGTGGGGAGGAGAGAAAACAAGATAGAGAGAGGGAGCAAGGGGGAGGAGAGAAAACAAGATAGAGAGAGGGAGCGTGGGGGGAGAGAGAGAGAACAAGATAGAGAGAGGGAGTGTGGGGAGGAGAGAGAACAAGATGGGGAGGGAACAAGATAGAGGGGAGCGTGGGGAGAGAGAAAACAAGATAGAGGGAGGGAGCAAGATGGGGGTGGGGAGAGAGAAAACAAGACAGAGGGAGGGAGTGTGGGGAGGAGAGAGAAAACAAGACAGAGAGAGGGAGCGTGGGGAGGAGAGAGAAAACAAGATAGAGGGAGGGAGTGTGGGGAGGAGAGAGAAAACAAGATAGAGGGAGGGAGCGTGGGGAGGAGAGAGAAAACAAGATAGAGAGAGGGAGTGTGGGGAGAGAGAGAAAACAAGATAGAGGGAGGGAGTGTGGGGAAGAGAGAGAACAAGATAGAGAGAGGGAGCGTGGGGAGGAGAGAGAAAACAAGATAGAGAGAGGGAGCGTGGGGAGGAGAGAGAAAACAAGATAGAGGGAGGGAGCATGGGGAGGAGAGAGAGAACAAGATAGAGGGAGGGAGAGTGGGGAGGAGAGAGAAAACAAGATAGAGGGAGGGAGCGTGGGGAGGAGAGAGAAAACAAGATAGAGGGAGGGAGCATGGGGAGGAGAGAGAAAACAAGATAGAGGGAGGGAGCATGGGGAGGAGAGAGAAAACAAGATAGAGAGAGGGAGCGTGGGGAGGAGAGAGAAAACAAGATAGAGAGAGGGAGCGTGGGGAGGAGAGAGAAAACAAGATAGAGGGAGGGAGCGTGGGGAGGAGAGAGAAAACAAGATAGAGGGAGGGAGCGTGGGGAGGAGAGAGAAAACAAGATAGAGGGAGGGAGCGTGGGGAGGAGAGAGAAAACAAGATAGAGGGAGGGAGCATGGGGAGGAGAGAGAAAACAAGACAGAGAGAGGGAGCGTGGGGAGGAGAGAGAAAACAAGATGGAGTGAGGGAGTGTGGGGAGGAGAGAGAAAACAAGATAGAGAGAGGGAGCGTGGGGAGGAGAGAGAAAACAAGATAGAGTGAGGGAGCGTGGGGAGGAGAGAGAAAATGAAAGATGGAGCTGGAGAGCAGTGAAGAAGAATCCAAAAGGATGGATTGGTGTTAGAGAAACATCGGGAACAGAGCAGGAAGGATGCTGTGACTCGATTCGAGGTGCGAGATGGGTTGAAGGAGGGTAGAAATGGAAGAGAGGAACAGAGATGAGGGTACAAACGTATGCCAAGATGCTACATTAGGAGTTTGCACAGAGCCTACAAACATAAATGTACTTAATGTCCAGGCAACAAACTCTGCCGTACATTAAAGATGTCATACCTGCCATCGTATTGCATTTATTTAAGGATGCAGAAGAGGCAGCTTTCTGAGTCTTCCTGGATGCTAGCTAAGAGGCTCCCTGGGTAACTATGTGTGGGTGAAGGGAAAGGACACAGCCTCTACTAAACACTACAGGATGTTGTTCCCTCCCAGGAAAATACCATAGAATGTTCAGGTAGCTGCCCTATTGATCCTGTCCTTTCCTGCATTTACAATGACATTGTGTCCTTCAGTAGCTCAAAAACTATTTGATGGTTTTACATAGCTGCAATAGATCAATACTAGGTCAAATACCGGTTAATATATTAAACAGTTGCAACTGCATACAGTAACTGCCAAAGTGCTCCTGTAAAGCCACATAACTACCATAGAATGGTCCTAGTTCACTCCACACATCTAAGTGAACTTTTAAGAGCCTTTTCACACGGTGGTGCCAAAACCCAACCACCCAGTCACACACACCAATCTAGGGCCACAGACTCACAGCTGAGGCCCCGGCCATGAGCTGTTAGCTGCCAACAGTGAACATGAGCAATCAGACTGCTACAAGGGTCCTTCAGGGTCCAATAAGGCCAGATCACCTGATCATGTGGCCAAAAAACACGCCACTGTGGATCGATTATTCCTCCTCACTCTCCTCATCTTCCTCCTCTGGATTCCCCCCTCGCACGACACTTGTGAGGGTTGTGCTGTCACTGTGCAGCATGCAGTCCGTAGGGGCATTGGAACTGAGGGCTGTTTGGAGTCAGGACAGAGCAGAGTCTGAAGGCAGAAAGAGGGACCAGGGACAGGGCGTTGACAGGCCTGCCTGACTGAACACGGACCAGAGGAAATGGAACGAGGGGGGAATCCAGAGGAGGAAGATGAGGAGAGTGAGGAGGAATAATCGATCCACAGTGGCGTGTTTTTGGCCACATGATCAGGTGATCTGGCCTTATTGGACCCTGAAGGACCCTTGTAGCAGTCTGATTGCTCATGTTCACTGTTGGCAGCTAACAGCTCATGGCGGGGCCTCAGCTGTGAGTCTGTGGCCCTAGATCCGGATGGTGAAAGAGGGGAGCTGTGACGGCATGTGATGGAGGCTGAGGTTCCTGCATCATCTCTGGAGCTTTTCACTAGTTTTCTCTGATGCAGAAACACACTTTCACACAAGTGTTGAGTCCACTTTTCTCCTTCACCCTCCTACATCAGTTCACCCTGATCGCTCCCCTATGTTTATCTCCTTCTCCCCCTCTCTCTTCTTCGTACATTGCTTTCTGACACTTAACCAAGGCACCGATCCCTCCCTCTCTCCTCCTCTCACCACTCCTGCAGTCTGAGCAGTGAACACAAACAGGCTAGGAGACAGGAGAGGAGATGGAGAGGAGAGGAGCTCTCTCCTGTGAGCTGACATGACCGAACCGCTGGGCTGACTACACCACAGCAATCACACAGGGCGGAGAGGGGCTGAAAGTAGAGCAGCGACTGAATCTCACACACACACATGCAGGAACACACACACTGACACACACACACACAAAATCCCCCTAAGGGTGTGAAAACACTCACTGAGGATTCTGTACTGTACCCCAAAAAAACGTTCGAGAGATAAAGAGAGGGAGAGAGAGGGATGAGGAATAAAGAATCCTAGAATGAGAAGGAAGACAGCAAACGAATAGGAGGAAAACGAAACGAGAAAGAGGAACGTAAAGAGAAAGTAAGACAGCTGGAAATCAGATGGAAATCTTCATTCCTGTCCTAAAATGTCCCTGCAATCACTAGAAAGCAACTCTGCCTACTGACACCTACTTAGGCCCAAGCACAATGACTTGTGTCAGTGGGGAGTTGCATAGCATCGTGTTGCATAGCATCGTGGTCCGTATGGGGAGGTGGGGCAACACGACAGGTTACATCAGAGGCACTTCCCGTCTGCATCCGGGTTAATGAGATCAACCCTGACTACTGCCACAGGGACACAGAGATAACAGAGAAGACGAGAAGGAGGGGGGGGTGGAGAGTAGGACAAGGGATGGGTGAGGTGGGAAGGCGGTGGAGAGAGAGAGAGAGAGCGAGAGAGAGAGAGAGAGAGAGAGAGATACAGAAAAAATGGTTGGAGGGAAGGATGGAAAAAGAGAAGCCAAGGAAGAGAGAGGGAAGAAAGATAAAAGGAGGAGAAAGAAACAGAGAGAAGAGAGGGACAGAGAGGGGGGAGAGAAGAAGAAAGGGGTGAAAGAAAGAAACATAGAGAAGAGAGGGACAGAGAGGGGGAGAGAAGAAGAAAGGGGGTGAAAAGAAAGAAACAGAGAGAAGAGAGGGACAGAGAGGGGCTGGACCTTCCCCCCCCGTTACCACAGTTCCCTCATCCGTATACTGCAGTACCATTTCCACATTCAAAACCTCCAAATCGCTACATATCCTGCTATCGAAACGCGTCCAAGACCTTGCTAAACCATTGATCTCTTGTTATTTTGACAGCTTGTTCGATGCTCTGTGCGCTAGTTCCCCTTTGGAATCTCACCCCAATAAATTATTTATCAGGAAGAGGTCTTTCTATTTTCTCCTGTAGTGTTTGTTGCAGTTTTTGTGTTGTTGTGTGTTGCCATGGAGTGAGAGGAGTGTTTCCGTGGTGATGAGATTATTATGGGATAGTGTGGGTTAAAGTCAATGATGCTGGGTAGATTGGCGGGAGATGGACGGGAGATGATACCTACGGGCCAGAGAAGATTTACTTCCCTTTGAACATGATGCTGGGTAGATTGGCGGGAGATGGAGGGGAGATGATACCTACGGGCCAGAGATGATTTACTTCCTTTTGAACATGATGTTGGGCTGTTTTAATTTTATCCCGTCTCTCTCTCCATCTCTTGCCCCCTCCCTCGCCACCTCCCTCGCCCCCTCCCTCGCCGCCTCCCTCGCCACCTTGCTCTTCCATGTTCAACCCTTCCCTCAACCTCGCTCTCCTCACCAGCCTCCTTTGTCAACAGTCTCTCTACCTCTGTTATGTCTCTCTATCTCGGTCTCTTTTGGTCTCTATCACTCCACAACCCACCATTTCCTTATCCTCAGCCGTCTCCCTCCTCTGTCATGACTTATTTCATTCTCTCGTTCTCTTTTTATGCTTCGTTCTTTTCCTTCTGAATCACCAACCTCATCAATATTCATATTCATATAAATATTCATACCCCTACGGTGGTATGCGAGTCTGTTAAGCACCGCTCCGAAATTAATGGTCTCCCAGCTATGCAGTGTTCAGCCAGTGTTGTCACATATATATACACACACACATACACACTCTCACACACACACACTTCCTACGCCGCCGTTTCTCACTGTACGCCTGGTGAGGAGATAGGAATTTAACTGGAGACATGCTGAGATCATGATCAACATCATATATTCAGGGTGTTTTCCTTGTATATTCTTGATTGATGTAGTTGGTGGAGGTGTGTGTGATGTGTTTGTGAATCTAGATATGTCTTTCTTTTGCATTGAAAGTGGGCTGATGGTGTGTGTGTGTGTGTGTGTGTGTGTGTGTGTGTGTGTGTGTGTGTGTGTGTGTGTGTGTGTGTGTGTGTGTCTGTGTCTGTGTCTGTGTCTGTGTCTGTGTGTGTGTGTGTGTGTGTGTGTGTGTGTGTGTGTGTGTGTGTGTGTGTGTGTGTGTGTGTTTGTTGGGGTGTGTGTGTGTGTGTGTGTCCATGTGTATTCCTGCATGTTTTGTGTCTCATGGGAGTATGTTCTCCTCATAAGTCACATAAACAAGCTACATATCCTGCAAAAGTGTGTATTTCTGTGTTCTGCGTTCTGTGCAGTCAGGCCAGGTGTTGCATTCAGTGATCGGCGATACATTATCCGTCATAAGAGGCCAGCGAGAGACTGGAGGCCAAGTTGGGAGAAATCATCAGCCTAATCAGCAATGACAGGTAGAACACCACATCTCCCAAATACACCCCAGTCACCTAGCATTAGCATTAGCATCTTTACATCCTCCTCCACTGCCCACATACAGTATGACATCAATTCTTAATCATCTTGATGCCACTAGAGCAAGAACACATACAGCTTCCAAGTAACATGTATTGATAATAAAGGAAAAGGTACTCTTGCAGAAGTAGGAGTCAAGTCACATGACAAATCTACTGAGCACACCATAAAACATGAGGAACCCTCGTTTGTTTCTCTGCTGTAACATAGTATAGTAATTGAGGAGAACTGTGGTGGGTTGACAGATGGAGGTATAGCTCGATTAACTGTGATGGGTTGACAGATGGAGGTATAGGTGGATTAACTGTGGTGGGTTGACAGATGGAGGTATAGGTGGATTAAATGTGGTGGGTTGACAGATGGAGGTATAGGTGGATTAACTGTGGTGGGTTGACAGATGGAGGTATAGGTGGATGAACTGTGGTGGGTTGACAGATGGAGGTATAGGTGGATGAACTGTGGTGGGTTGACAGATGGAGGTATAGGTGGATTAAATGTGATGGGTTGACAGATGGAGGTATAGGTGGATGAACTGTGGTGGGTTGACAGATGGAGGTATAGGTGGATTAAATGTGATGGGTTGACAGATGGAGGTATAGGTGGATGAACTGTGGTGGGTTGACAGATGGAGGTATACAGTGCCTTGCGAAAGTATTCGGCCCCCTTGAACTTTGCGACCTTTTGCCACATTTCAGGCTCCAAACATAAAGATATAAAACTGTCTTTTTTTGTGAAGAATCAACAACAAGTGGGACACAATCATGAAGTGGAACGACATTTATTGGATATTTCAAACTTTTTTAACAAATCAAAAACTGAAAAATTGGGCGTGCAAAATTATTCAGCCCCTTTACTTTCAGTGCAGCAAACTCTCTCCAGAAGTTCAGTGAGGATCTCTGAATGATCCAATGTTGACCTAAATGACTAATGATGATAAATACAATCCACCTGTGTGTAATCAAGTCTCCGTATAAATGCACCTGCACTCTAATAGTCTCAGAGGTCAGTTAAAAGCGCAGAGAGCATCATGAAGAACAAGGAACACACCAGGCAGGTCCGAGATACTGTTGTGAAGAAGTTTAAAGCCGGATTTGGATACAAAAAGATTTCCCAAGCTTTAAACATCCCAAGGAGCACTGTGCAAGCGATAATATTGAAATGGAAGGAGTATCAGACCACTGCAAATCTACCAAGACCTGGCCATCCCTCTAAACTTTCAGCTCATACAAGGAGAAGACTGATCAGAGATCACTCTGGATGAACTGCAGAGATCTACAGCTGAGGTGGGAGACTCTGTCCATAGGACAACAATCAGTCGTATATTGCACAAATCTGGCCTTTATGGAAGAGTGGCAAGAAGAAAGCCATTTCTTAAAGATATCCATAAAAAGTGTAGTTTAAAGTTTGCCACAAGCCACCTGGGAGACACACCAAACATGTGGAAGAAGGTGCTCTGGTCAGATGAAACCAAAATTGAACTTTTTGGCAACAATGCAAAACGTTATGTTTGGCGTAAAAGCAACACAGCCCATCACCCTGAACACACCATCCCCACTGTCAAACATGGTGGTGGCAGCATCATGGTTTGGGCCTGCTTTTCTTCAGCAGGGACAGGGAAGATGGTTCAAATTGATGGGAAGATGGATGGAGCCAAATACAGGACCATTCTGGAAGAAAACCTGATGGAGTCTGCAAAAGACCTGAGACTGGGACGGAGATTTGTCTTTCAACAAGACAATGATCCAAAACATAAAGCAAAATCTACAATGGAATGGTTCAAAAATAAACATATCCAGGTGTTAGAATGGCCAAGTCAAAGTCCAGACCTGAATCCAATTGAGAATCTGTGGAAAGAACTGAAAACTGCTGTTCACAAATGCTCTCCATCCAACCTCACTGAGCTCGAGCTGTTTTGCAAGGAGGAATGGGAAAAAATTTCAGTCTCTCGATGTGCAAAACTGATAGAAACATACCCCAGGTGACTTACAGCTGTAATCGCAGCAAAAGGTGATGGGTTGACGGATGGAGGTATAGGTGGATGAACTATGGTGGGTTGACAGATGGAGGTATAGGTGGATTAAATGTGATGGGTTGACAGATGGAGGTATAGGTGGATTAACTGTGGTGGGTTGACAGATGGAGGTATAGGTGGATGAAGTTTGATGGGTTGACAGATGGAGGTATAGGTGGATGAACTGTGGTGGGTTGACATATGGAGGTATAGGTGGATTAACTGTGATGGGTTGACAGATGGAGGTATAGGTGGATTAACTGTGGTGGGTTGACATATGGAGGTATAGGTGGATTAACTGTGGTGGGTTGACATATGGAGGTATAGGTGGATTAACTGTGGTGGGTTGACATATGGAGGTATAGGTGGATTAACTGTGGTGGGTTGACAGATGGAGGTATAGGTTGATTAACTGTGGTGGGTTGACATATGGAGCTATAGGTGGATTAACTGTGGTGGGTTGACATATGGAGGTATAGGTGGATTAAATGTGATGGGTTGACATATGGGAGTATAGGTGGATGGGTGGAGGAAGAAAGCAATAAAAAGGTAGTATTGATAGTTATTTCATAAACTCTTGGAAGCAGCTAGTGGTCATGGCATGAGTCATGTTTGAGCATGAGGGAGGGTGAGAGAGAGAGAGAGAGAGAGAGAGAGAGAGAGAGAGAGAGGTCGAAGGACACATTCATAAAATAGCAATAACAATTACACAGCTAGACCTCATACAGTAACCCTAATGCCATGCAACCAGACAGATGTGTGAAATCTTGACAGTGGCTCAAGGAAGGAGGGGCATCTCTCTACAACTCTCCAACCTCCCACCATCTAGTTCCACATTTTCTCCCACTTTCCGTCTCTCTCTCTCTCTCTCTGCCCCCTCGTTCTCCACTTCCAGATGTACAGACATACACCCACTAACACACCCTTTGTCTGCCCCTGTCTCACTGACCAAAGTGAGAGACTCTACAATAGATCCAAATGGAGAGAGAAACATCTCGGTCCACTCTATTCTCCACATTGTCTCTGAATCGGCTCTTCTCTTGTGAAGAGGAGAGGAGTGGATGCTGTTATCTAAATGGTGCAGGGTCAACACTAAGCTAGACCTCTCCTTCTCCACCACTACCTGTCAACACTAAGCTAGACCTCTCCTTCTCCACCACTATCTGTCAACACTAAGCCAGACCTCTCCTTCTCCACCATTACCTGTCAACACTAAGCTACACCTCTCCTTCTTCACCATACCTGTCAACACTAAGCTAGACCTCTCCTTCTCCACCACTACCTGTCAACACTAAGCTAGACCTCTCCTTCTTCACCATACCTGTCAACACTAAGCCAGACCTCTCCTTCTCCACCATTACCTGTCAACACTAAGCTAGACCTCTCATTCTCCACCATTACCTGTCAACACTAAGCTAGACCTCTCCTTCTCCACCATGCCCTGACAACACTAAGCTAGACCTCTCCTTCTCCACCATTACCTGTCAACACTAAGCCAGACCTCTACTTCTCCACCATTACCTGTCAACACTAAGCTAGACCTCTCCTTTCCTGTGTGTGTGTGTGTGTGTGTGTGTGTGTGTGTGTGTGTGTGTGTGTGTGTGTGTGTGTGTGTGTGTGTGTGTGTGTGTGTGTGTGTGTGTGTGTGTGTGTGTGTGTGTGTGTGTGTGTGTGTGTGTGTGTGTGTGTGTGTGTGTGTGTGTGTGTGTGTGTGTGTGTGTGTGTGTATAATGGGTGTCGGTGTGTCTGTTTGTGAAAGATAGTGAGGATACATGTACACCCTATGTGCTGTCCCAGATATTCTTCCAACAGATAAGACCACAATGCCCAGAAGCCACTCTTCTTAAAAAAAAACAGGAAAATAATACAATCACGGGTAAACTGGTAAACCCTCACAGCCAATCAAAACCCTTACTCACTCTTATCCCATACTTGAGCTTTCATCACCAGGAGCCCTGACAATTCAACATCGTGGCCATAACCTGCCGCGGAATCGTTACATACAACCCTGAGTGTTGACCACTAAAACCTTATCATTTGATCATCGCCGATGATTTGAGATATTGAACACTGAGGTGAGCGTCAAGCCATGACGCTAACAGTGTCGACTATAGAAGGATGGTCATTGGATTGGCTGGGCCTGGAAGGCCTCATATAGGCCTGCACTATGGGGGCCTCTGTCGACACACACACAGACACTAGTGTAAATCCAGCTGATAGCTAGGAGAGTGGGACTACTACAGTGTGGCTGCCATAGTTAAAAGGATGTAGCTCTGGTATGCTGCAGGGAAGTGAGGGAGAGAGCTGTGGGAGGAGAGGTTAACATTCAAACCCCTGCATTCTCACTCACCACCTCTTGTAGCTTAACATCGATCTACATTTTGACATATCACTTGCATTAGTTTCAGCTCGGGGGGCAAAAAAAATACTCTACCCATAAAGCCTAGACACCAGCCACCATACATGCATGTTATATACACGATCATGGTAAAGTGACAGGGGATCACAGTCCCATAGAAAGCTGCCCTACCCTCCATTTCCCTGATCCAGTCTAGAAACACAGCCCCTCTGACAGTGCAGTGAGTGGGGTGTTTGCGGTGTGCCAGTCCCTTGCAGTGAACCACTGCCAGCACCTTAAAGAGACACTCCTCTAGGAGCTAAGAGGATTG
>NC_056443.1:27861187-27876187 GCF_018296145.1 Oncorhynchus tshawytscha
ATACCCCACCATGTTAACAAGGTTAAATGTCTGTAGACATACCTTCCATCCTATACATACCCCACCATGTTAACAAGGTTAAATGTATGTAGACATACCTTCCATCCTATACATACCCCACCATGTTAACAAGGTTAAATGTCTGTAGACATACCTTCCATCCTATACATACCCCACCATGTTAACAAGGTTAAATGTCTGTAGACATACCTTCCATCCTATACATACCCCACCATGTTAACAAGGTTAAATGTCTGTAGACATACCTTCCATCCTATACATACCCCACCATGTTAACAAGGTTAAATGTATGTAGACATACCTTCCATCCTATACATACCCCACCATGTTAACAAGGTTAAATGTATGTAGACATACCTTCCATCCTATACATACCCCACCATGTTAACAAGGTTAAATGTCTGTAGACATACCTTCCATCCTATACATACCCCACCATGTTAACAAGGTTAAATGTATGTAGGCATACCTTCCATCCTATACATACCCCACCATGTTAACAAGGTTAAATGTCTGTAGACATACCTTCCATCCTATACATACCCCACCATGTTAACAAGGTTAAATGTATGTAGACATACCTTCCATCCTATACATACCCCACCATGTTAACAAGGTTAAATGTATGTAGGCATACCTTCCATCCTATACATACCCCACCATGTTAACAAGGTTAAATGTCTGTAGACATACCTTCCATCCTATACATACCCCACCATGTTAACAAGGTCAAATGTCTGTAGACATACCTTCCATCCTATACATACCCCACCATGTTAACAAGGTTAAATGTCTGTAGACATACCTTCCATCCTATACATACCCCACCATGTTAACAAGGTTAAATGTCTGTAGACATACCTTCCATCCTATACATAGCCCACCATGTTAACAAGGTTAAATGTCTGTAGACATACCTTCCATCCTATACATACCCCACCATGTTAACAAGGTTAAATGTCTGTATTTTACCCATTTGGACAAATGTACCCATCAAATGTACGCCACTTAATTCTATTCCAAACAGTCCCTCCATTCTCGTATACCTATGTATAATTCACGACAGGCGACAGAGAATTCTTGTATATTAAGCTCAGACGTCAATCTGCACCGCACTAGTCTCCTAATGTAGCTTTCAGCACAGCACGGCTCCATCTTTATCTTCCTTCCTCCCAAAGCCATTGGGTCTATCCATCAGCCATGCTACGCTAACACTACCTACTGTTGCCATCCATCAGCCTGGGGGTTCCCTCTCTCTGTCTGTTTGTTAGGTAAAGCTCATAAACCCTCCCTGTGTTATTGTACATTATACACTGGGTGGTTCAAGCACGGAATTCTGATTGGCTGACAGCCGTGATATATCAGACCGTATACCGCGGGTATGACAAAACATGTCTTTGTCCTGCTCTAATTACGTTGGTAAACAGTTTATAATAGCAATAAGACACCTCAGCGGTTTGTGATATATGACCAATATACCATGGCTATGGGCTGTGTCCAGGAACTCCACTTTGCGTCGTGCATAACAACAGCCCTTAGCCATGGTATATTGGTCATATATCACACCCCTCGTGCCTTATTGCTTAATTAGACAATGGAGAGACGAGCTGATGGGGGAAATCCATTAACTTCATATACAGGCAACGTCTGAATGAATAGACAATCTAGCAGCTGAATAGGCTTGTGTGATAATGGCCAAGATGGAGTCTTTGTGTTCTGGAACATGAATATGAGGCTCTATTGAGAAGAGGAAAATGTCCCTCAGGTGTCTACGACGTGCCGGGGGAGATTGCTATGTCATGTTAATTTCAGAGGTTCTGACATGGTGATCTAGGGCATGTTTCTATTTTCCTGTCTGATTTCTCCATTTCTCTTTCTACCTCTCCCCCCTCGCTGTCTTTCTCTTCTCCCTACCCACGTTTTCTCTCCCCCTTTCACTCTCCTCCTTCTCTCATCTCCTTCTTATTGTTTTAGTCCCAGTAGACTGTTGTACAGCTCCCCAACAGGAGGTCTGTCTCAGGGGAGGTGTTTCTGTCTGTCAAAAGGACAGCCCACTCCATCTTTCCCCCTCTCTCTACCTCTCCCTTTCTCCCCCTTTCTCGCCAGCTCATTTTAATGACACAGCGGTAGTCGGTTTACATACCCTCCCATCATTGCTACATATTGATCCCCAGACTTGCTGAAGCTATAAACTAACCAGGCTACTTTATCTCCATGCAGTCAATGGAAGCCTCGTTCTGAACTGCAGATGATTCTCTGTACAAAACTGCAGGGGATTCAATCATAACGTAATAAAAGAGGATAAAACGCTCATGTCTTTTCATGAAACCTTTTAATCACGTTAAAGCCTGGTGAATCTGTGTTTATGTTGCCTTTGGCACTAGACAACAAAAAAGACTGCTCTAATGAAGTGAAACGGCAAGCCTATTCTGCCGGGCAGGCTCCGACTCCCAGCCGACAATAACAACTACAGCGATGCATTAGCGACCACAAAGCCATCTATTATGTATTGCCTGCATATGTTTGTGTTGCCACTCAACTCCATCCCGCCTGATATATCCCATACAATGTTAAAAGACATCCACCTCAATGATCTCTTAGATGATAGACGACAGCATAGACAACATAACCCAATGGACTTCTGTCTGTCTGTTCTGGTTATGGACGTATCTACATCCTCTTGACAGCCTTCTACGGTGCTTTGGGTTGCCGGGAGATAAAACTCGACATGAGGTACATCAAAGCAACTTAAATCTTTCTGATCACATACTCCGACTCCACTTCTTCTCCTTTTCATCTGGCCACCTGACCCTTGACCTTTCTGCTCAGCATGCCATCTGATGTGTCCACTCCCATCATGCCCCTCATCTCTCTCCCGGTGGGGACCTTCATCGGCCTCATCAGTCACCGGGCCAGTCGATCTGTGCCCCGTGTCGCTCCCCATCTCAGTCAGTGGGCCCCGGTCGCCCCCACACTACCCTGCTTGCAGACCAAGTAACAGGCCACAGCAGTCTCCTCCCACTTATAGCCCATCAAGATCCTCTCTTTCAACTCACTTTTCTTCCAATAGTCTACACTTCCTGTGGAGAAGACTTCTCTCCTCTCTCTCCCTCTCTGCTATTATTCCAAGTCTGTCATTCCAGGGGAGAGCTCTCTCTCTCTCTCTCTCTCTCTCTCTCTCTCTCTCCTCCCTCTTCCTTCGTTCTGTACATATACATTGCTCAGCCTCTTGCTCCCCTCTCTGTCACTTTAACTGGGTGCTCATCTGTCTCAATTGTGGCCTCCCTCGTCTGTGGCATCCTCCCTCTGCAATGAGGCAGGGAGAGGCTGGGCTTTAGAGAGAGAGAGGGAGAGAGAGTAACAGAGAGCGGGAGAGAGAGAGAGTAATAAAGAGAGAGGGTGAGAGAGTAACAGAGAGCAGGAGAGAGAGAGAGTAATAAAGAGAGAGGGTGAGAGAGTAACAGAGAGCAGGAGAGAGAGAGAGAGAGTAATAAAGAGAGAGGGAGAGAGTAACAGAGAGCAGGAGAGAGAGAGAGAGTAATAAAGAGAGAGGGTGAGAGAGTAACAGAGAGCAGGAGAGAGAGAGAGAGTAATAAAGAGAGAGGGTGAGAGAAGTAACAGAGAGCAGAGAGAGAGAGAGAGAGTAATAAAGAGAGAGGGAGAGAGAGTAACAGAGAGCAGGAGAGAGAGAGAGAGAGTAATAAAGAGAGAGGGAGAGAGAGTAACAGAGAGCAGGAGAGAGAGAGAGAGAGAGAGTAATAAAGAGAGAGGGAGAGAGAGTAACAGAGAGCAGGAAAGAGAGAGAGAGAAAGAAAGAGGAAAGGAGAGGAATAGAGGAGGAGATGATGAACCAGACTACCAGCTCTGTCAGACTCTTTGCCATTTGTTTCTGAGTGGGTTTAATCACCCGTACATTGGCGATCAACAATCGTTAGAGAGGGATTTTTTACACCACTCTGCCACGGTTCCAGCCGCAGGCCCATCCGCCTCGAGGAGAACTCAAGGTTATTACCACACACACGCACACGCACACACACACACAATTACCTAGAAGTACACTATGGAATCATGCCAACCTAATGAGTTTCAACAAGGCCTGGTAGTATTTGCTCTTAGTGTGTTTAGGGTCAGAAAACATTATGGCCTGTGTGTGTGTGTGTGTGTGGGGGGTTTGGTGACAGTGGACAGTTGAAGAGTGTGTGTGTGTGGTTTGGTTTTACTGTACATTTCGTCGGTCCCCAAAAGGAACAGGACTATTTTAGTGGTTAGGTTTAGGATTAAAATTAGGGTTAGGGTTAGGTTTAGGGTTAGGGTTAGGTTTTGGGTTTAAATTAGGGTTAGGGTTAGGTTTAGGGTTAAAAATAGGGTTGGGGGTTAGGATTAGGGTTAAAATTAGGGTTAGGGGTTAGGTTAAGGGTTAAAATTAGGCTTAGGGGTTAGGTTAAGGGTTAAAATTAGGCTTAGGGGTTAGGTTTAGGGTTAAAATTAGGGTTAGGTTAAGGGTTAAAATTACGCTTAGGGGTTAGGTTTAGGGTTAAAATTAGGGTTATGGGTTAGGTTTAGGGTTAAAATTAGGGTTATGGGTTAGGTTTAGGGTTAGAATTAGGGTTAGGGGTTAGGTTTAGGGTTAGAATTAGGGTTAGGGGTTAGGTTTAGGGTTAAAATTAGGGTTATGGGTTAGGTTTAGGGTTAACATTAGGTTTAGGGTTAAAATTAGGGTTAGGGGTTAGGTGTAGGGTTAAAAATAGGGTTAGGGGTTAGGTTTAGGGTTAAAATTAGGGTTAGGGGTTAGGTTTAGGGTTAAAATTATGGTTATGGGTTATTTAGGGTTAGGGTTAGGGTTAGGGTTATTTTGGGATTATGGGACCATTTTGGGACCTTTTTATTTTGGCATTTTTATTGTTCAGAAATGTGGTGGGTGCTCTCTTCGTTCGCTGGACTTTATCCTGCTAACTGTTCCAAATGTCCCAACTGAATTTGGTAAAAGGGCTTTTATGTGCTCTGCACCATCATCTTGGAACTGTCACGTTCTGACCATCGTTCGTATGTGTTTTCCTTGTTTTAGTGTTGGTCAGGACGTGAGCTGGGTGGGCATTCTATGTTGTGTCTCTGGTTTGTCTATTTCTATGTTTGGCCTGATATGGTTCTCAATCAGAGGCAGGTGTTAGTCATTGTCTCTAATTGGGAACCATATTTAGGTAGCCTGTTTTGTGTTGGGTTTTGTGGGTGATTGTTCCTGTCTCTGTGTTTGCACCAGATAGGGCTGTTTAGGTTTTCGCACGTTTATTGTTTTTGTTAGTTTATTCATGTATAGTGTCTTTAATAATTAAACATGAATAACCACCACGCTGCATTTTGGTCCGCCTCTCTTTCACCAGAAGAAAACTGTTACAAAGTGGGTGGGGTTATATCCTTCCTGTTTGGCCCTGTCTGGGGGTGTCCTCGGATGGGGCCACAGTGTCTCCTGACCCCTCCTGTCTCAGCCTCCAGTATTTATGCTGCAGTAGTTAATGTGTCGGGAGGCTAGGGTCAGTTTGTTATATCTGGAGTACCTCTCCTGTCCTATTCGGTGTCCTGTGTGAATCTAAGTGTGCATTCTCTAATTCTCTCTTTCTCTCTCTCTCTCTCTCTCTCTCTCTCTCGGAGGACCTGAGCCCTAGGACCATGCCCCAGGACTACCTGACATGATGACTCCTTGCTGTCCCCAGTCCACCTGGCCGTGCTGCTGCTCCAGTTTCAACTGTTCTGCCTTATTATTATACGACCATGCTGGTCATTTATGAACATTTGAACATCTTGGCCATGTTCTGTTATAATCTCCACCCGGCACAGCCAGAAGAGGACTGGCCACCCCACATAGCCTGGTTCCTCTCTAGGTTTCTTCCTAGGTTTTGGCCTTTCTAGGGAGTTTTTCCTAGCCACCGTGCTTCTACACCTGCATATTGCTTGCTGTTTGGGGTTTTAGGCTGGGTTTCTGTACAGCACTTTGAGATATCAGCTGATGTACGAAGGGCTATATAAATAAATTTGATTTGATTTGATTTACAGGAACGCCTTACAAAATACTTTTAAACTGGAAGAACTTGTTGAACTTGATTGGTATTTTTTAAATCACTGATGAATGATCTTGAGACTGATTCCCTGACCTGTCAATGTTTTTTAATTAGCTGTTTTTGATTTTGTTATACTCTATGGTTCTATGGTTTTTACTAGATTACTTGTAGTTTTTCATGTTGTTTGTCTGTCATTTTTGTAATGACTTCGTGCTGCCTATCTTGGCCAAGACGCTCTTGAAAAAGAGATGTTAAATCTCAATGAGCCCTTCCTGGTTAAATAAAGGTTAAATAAAAAATTAAAAATAGGTTTAGTTTTAGGTTTATGGGATCGGGGCTAAGGGTCAGGTGAAATTTTGGGGTTAGGGAAAATAGGATATTGAATGGGAATAAATGGTTTAGTCCACACAAGGATAGTACAATAAACGTGTGTGTGTATTAACAAGTGTACTGTATACAAGCGACAGCAGAGTTGTGACTGTGTATATCGAGCTGGATTGAATCCCTGAGGGGCCAGTCCTCTCCTCGCTCGGCTAGCCACCGGGAAAAGGAAACAAGCAACGACGTCTCCAACGTTCAGCCCGTAGTACTAGAAACAAATTGAGCTAAAGGTCAATCATTCCCTCCGCAGAGCTTTAATTAACTAACCAGAGGCTTGGAAAATATCACACCTTATTATAGCCTGGCTGGTCCCATGTTATGTTACACAATGGTAAATGGAAGCCATCCTATAGGGTTAAATGGTAATGATAATCCACAATATGAGTACAACAGCTGACTACATTTCAATTCAATGGCCATGACGGACAGGAAAATCAAAGACTATTGAGGTATTTGCCAGAATGTTCTCCATTCAATGCAAAGCTCAACATGTATCAGGGTAGTCTCTTCATTATGAGTGTGTTGGGTGCAGTCCTTCACTGAACACTGTCCTCTGTACATAATCCATGGGAAATACTGAACGCTTTGTTATTGAATTACTTTCATCACAAAAACTGAACACTGTTCTCAGTCTCTCTTCAGAGACAGTCATCAGCCAGACTGACTGGACACATAAATACTGCAGTCTTCCATCCATCCTTCAGCATCTCAATTCGGAAATAGAAAAAGACTTGAGTTACTTGGAGAAATGTAACGATTCCCACCTAATCAGGTTGAATCGGAGAGAGAGAGAGAGATAGAGAAAAAACAGTGTGGTCCCCACAGACGGAGAGAGTGAGCACGTGGAGAGAACGCGGGATGACAGAGGAGAGGAATTAAAACGTGGAAGCAAGGGAAGTAGATGTCTGATTTACGGACTCATCCATCAGCTCAGGGCTGGGCAAACAGAGGGTAGAGAGTGAGAGATATGACTAGTGAGAGATATGACTAGTGAGAGATATGACTAGAGAGAGAAATGAATAGAGAGAGATATGACTAGTGAGAGACATGACTAGTGAGAGATATGACTAGAGAGAGAGATGACTAGAAAGAGAGAGATGAACAGAGAGAGCAAGACATGGGTTGTGCCGTGACAGAGATCTTTGTTGGCTATACTCGGCCTTGTCTCAGGATGGTAAGTTGGTGGTTGAAGATGTCCCTCTAGTGGTGTGGAGGCTGTGCTTTGGCAAAGTGGGTGGGGTTATATCCTGCCTGTTTGGCCCTGTCCGGGGGTATCATCGGATGGGGCCACAGTGTCTCCTGACCCCTCCTGTCTCAGCCTCCAGTATTTATGCTGCAGTAGTTTATGTGTTGGGGGGCTAGGGTCAGTCTGTTATATCCTGTCTTATCCGGTGTTCTGTGTGAATTTAAATATGCTCTCTCTAATTCTTTCTTTCTTTCTCTCTCTCGGAGGAGGACCTGAGCCCTAGGACCATGCCTCAGGACTACCTGGCATGATGACTCCTTGCTGTCCCCAGTCCACCTGGCCATGCTGCTGCTCCAGTTTCAACTGTTCTGCCTGCGGCTATGGAAACCTGACCTGTTCACCGGATGTGCTACCTGTCCCAGACCTGCTGTTTTCAACTCTCCAGAGACAGCAGGAGCGGTAGAGATACTCTGAATGATCGGCTATGAAAAGCCAACTGACATTTACTCCTGAGGTTCTGACTTGTTGCACCCTCGACAACTACTGTGATTATTATTATTTGAGCATGCTGGTCATTTATGAACATCTTGTCCATGTTCAGTCATAATCTCCACCTGGCACAGCCAGAAGAGGACTGGCCACCCCTCATTGCCTTGTTCCTCTCTAGGTTTCTTCCTAGGTTTTGGCCTTTCTAGTGAGTTTTTCCTAGCCACCGTGCTTCTACACCTGCATTGCTTGCTGTTTGGGGTTTTAGGCTGGATTTCTGTACAGCACTTTGATATATCAGCTGACATAAGAAGGGCTTTATAAATACATTTGATATGTGATTTGATTTTAGAGAGAGAATAGAGAGAGAGAGAGAGAGAGAGAGAGAGAGAAAGAGGCATGGGTAGAGAGATATGATATGTGATATGTCTGATATGAAGGCATTCAAGACCTCCATTAATTGACATAGAAAGCAACATACCGGCACCCAAGTCATCATTATGATGATGATGATACAGTCATTGGATGGTTTCCATCAAGAAACTCTTTCTTCAACGCTGTGTCCTCATTTCATTCAAACCTCATCACCACCACCCCCTTTCAAAAAACAAATATGCCTTGTGCTGCATACTCACCGTTGCCCTCTACCCCACGATGCAAAACAACATCAAACGTCACAAAAAACAAAACTTTAGCACTTCTATAACCTTATATCCAACCCGTCTACCCCAGCTATACAGACGGCCTCCCCGACGCACCATATCTCCTGAAACATCTCCACACTTTTTATCATTTTATAGAACTCAAATTCCACATGAAGGCGCGCAGAGACCGTCCCATTAAACAATAGTAAAGGGTCTGTTATCCCCCCACCTTTGACCCTGTTCCTCCTTGTGAGCCAAATACCCAACTTTGCCTGAGCAAATAGAAAATTCAACAACACACATTTGGCCTTTTCCTTATTCGAATATCTGTACCCCATTATAAACATGACAACAGTAAATTCCACCCCCAACCTTGCACACATTCCAACTGAGACATTAACAACATTAACCTGTCGCACACAGAAAACACATGATGCACAGTTTCACTCATGACACAGAAAGGACACCCCTGCCCGATTCCTGGTTCAACCCGTGCCAACCAGCTGTTAGTGGCCAGGGCTCCATGTAGAACCCTCCACTGGAGGTCCCCTGACCTCTTTGGTACTGGGGGTTTGTAGAGTCCCCTCCACCTAAAATCCACCATACTTTCCGCCCCACATACACCCTGCCACTGATGTGCCTTCACTCCTGTTAGGCTTCCAATGTTCCTAACCTTAACGCAGAGGTTGTAGAGGGCTTTACCTCCCACCCTCTCAAACTCCCCCAGGCTCGGAGTGTTGAAATCTAACAAGTCCTCCAGACCCCCTTGTCAGTCCCCAGTCTCTGCCGTCACCTGCAGTGGCGGAAACATTGGTGGCCCCTCCCCCTTTGGCTGCTCAAACACCCCCCTTACCGGCTCAGACAGTGCCTCCTGGACCTCCCCCAGGAATCTCTCCAGCAGTCCAGAGAGATTGTTAGTCCTGTTTGTTGTGCCAGGACTTCCGGGGTTTTCCACCCCTCATACCCCAACAGCCGCAGGTCACCCAGCCTTAGTAAACCCGCTGCCATCAGTCGTTTCTGCAGGGCGGCCGACTGAACCGATCTCAAAGACTCCTCCCACACCCACAGCCCAGGCTCCACCCCCTTCTCGTGTGGGCCTTAGCAGCTGTTAGATCCTCAGCACCGAAGAGAAAAAACCTGGCTCTTACAAGTGCTCCCTTTGCTTTAACTTGGGAAAAAACTGCCACGGTCCCTACGTAATTCAGATAAATTAGCCTGGAGGCCTACATTGCCTTGCCCCACCAGCTCTACCTTCACTTCACTGATACCACGCTCGAATTCCCCCAATACTCTCCTAGGCTTTGAGGATGAGAGAGCTGTATACTGTTGACAGAAAAGACACATTTGGACACATCCCACCATTGACTCATACTCCTCTCTTTGCTCTCTCCACCTTTCCAAAAAAGTATGGAAACCTGAGCAAAAAGTGGCATCTTGTAAGAGCTTTACATTAAACTTCCAATAGGATGCCTGCCGAGGCCCTGGTGATGTGGTGATCCAAAAAACCCACCGGGAGAATGTTAGCGCCAAACAGCCTATTGCTCTGATTCCTGGACATGTAAAACCGATCGAGTCGAGCAGCACTCACCCTAGCTCCAAAGACCTTCACCCATGTCTAGTTCTCCAAACATCCCCTAGATCAAACTGCTTAATGACGTCCCATAACACCCCATTGAGCCTGAATGAGGCTCCTCCCCATTTCTGTCTTTGGTAAAATCCATCGTACAGTTCCAGTCCCCGCCGACCACCAGCGTCTCCTCAGGTGCTACCTGTGAGGGTTCATGTCTAAGACACCCATACAGATGCCCCCTCTCTCACCTACAGAGCGATGTACCTAGAGAAGAGTCCTGGGGCTCTGTTCACAAATTGAGCCCTGTAACGGTTTTCCTCCTCTTCTGACGAGGAGAATGAAGGATCGGACCAATGCGCAGCGTTGTAAGTGTTCATGTTATTTTATTGGAACAGAAACACTAAACAAAATAACAAAGAGAGTGAAACGAAAACGAAGCAGTCCTGTAAGGTGCAGCAACACAACAGAAAACGACTACCCACAACCCATAGTGGGAAAACAGGCTGCCTAAGTATGGTTCTCAATCAGAGCCAATGATAAACAGCTGCCTCTGATTGGGAACCATACCAGGCCAAACACAGAAATACAAAAACCTAGAACAACACATAGAATGCCCACCCCAACTCAAGCCCTGACCAAACTAAAATAGAGACATGAAAAAGGAACTAAGGTCAGGACGTGACAACCCCACAGAGCCCCAGGACAGCAACACAATTAGACCCAACCAAATCATGAGAAAACAAAAGATAATTGCTTGACACATTGGAAAGAATTAACAAAAAAACAGAGCAAACTAGGGTTAGGGTTTGGCGCTAAACAGAGAGTACACAGTGGCAGAATACCTGACCACTGTGACTGACCCTTTCAAAGGAAAGTGTTGACTGTGTACAGACTCAGTGAGCGTAGCCTTACTATTGAGAAAGGCCGCTGTAGGCAGACCTAGCTCTCAAGAGAAGACAGGCTATGTGAACACTGCCCACAAAATGAGGTAGAAACTGAGCTGCGTTTCCTAACCTCCTGCCAAATGTATGACCATAATAGAGATACATATTTCCCTTAGATTACACAGATCCACAAAGAATTCGAAAAACAAACCTGATTTTGATCAACTCCCATATCTATTGGGTGAAATACCACAGTGTGCCATCACAGCAGCAATATTTATGACCTGTTGCCACAAGAAAAGGTCAACCAGTGAAGAACAAACACCATTATAAATACAACCCATATTTATGTTTATTTATTTTACCTTTTCTACTGAACCATTTGCACATCTTTACAACACTGTATACACAGTTGAAGTCGGAAGTTTACATACGCCTTAGCCAAATACATTTAAACTCTTTCACAATTCCTGACATTTAATCCTTGTAACAAATCCCTGTCTTAGGTCAGTTTGGATCACCACTTTATTTTAAGAATGTGAAATGTCAGAATAATAGTAGAGAGAATGATTTATTTCAGCTTTTATTTCTTTCATCACATTCCCAGTGGGTCAGAAGTTAACATACACCCAATTAGTATTTGGTAGCATTGCCTTTAAATTGTTTAACTTGGGTCAAACTTTTCAGGTAGCCTTCCGCAGGCTTCCCACAATAAGTTGGGTGAATGTTGGCCCATTCCTCCTGACAGAGCTGGTGTAACTGAGTCAGGTTAGTAGGCCTCCTTGCTCACACACGCTTTTTCAGTTCTGTCCACAAATGTTCTATAGGATTGAGGTCAGGGCTTTGTGATGGCCACTCCAATACCTTGACTTAGTTGTCCTTAAGTCATTTTGCCAATATTTTGGAAGTATGCTTGGGGTCATTGTTCATTTGGAAGACCCATTTGCAACCAAGCTTTTACTTCCTGACTGATGTCTTGCTTCAATATATGCACATCATTTTCCTTTCTCATGAAGCCATCTATTTTGTGAAGTGCACCAGTCCCTCCTGCAGCAAAGCACTCCCACAACATGATGCTGCCACCCCCGTGCTTCACGGTTGGGATGGTGTTCTTCTGCTTGCAAGCATCCCCCTTTTTCTTCCAAACATAACGATGGTCATTATGGCCAAACAGTTCTATTTTTGTTTCATCAAACCAGAGGAGATTTCTCCAAAAAGTACGATCTTTGTCCCCATGTGCAGTTGCAAACCCTAGTCTGGCTTTTTTTATGTCGGTTTTGGAGCAGTGTCTTCCTTGCTGAGCGGCTTTTCAGGCTATGTCAATATAGGACTCGTTTTACTGTGGATATAGATACTTTTGTACCTGTTTCCTCCAGCATCTTCACAAGGTCCTTTGCTGTTGTTCTGGGATTGATTTGCACTTTTCGCACCAAAGTACGTTCATCTCTAGCAGACATGACGCGTCACCTTCCTGATTGGTATGACGGCTGCATGGTCCCATGGTGTTTATACTTGCGTACTATTTTTGTAAGAGATGAACGTGGTACCTTCAGGCGTTTAGAAATTGCTCCCAAGGATGAACCAGACTTGTAGAGGTCTACAATTTTTTTCTGAAGTCTTGGCTGATTTATTTGGATTTTCCTGTGATGTCAAGCAAAGAGGCATTGAGTTTGAAGGTAGGCCTTGAAATGCATCCACAGGTACACCTCCAATTGACTCAAATGATGTCAATTAGCCTATCAGAAGCTTTTAAAGCCATGACATCATTTTCTGGAATTTTCCAAAGCTGTTCAAAAGCACAGTCAACTTAGTGTATGTAAACTTCTGACCCACTGGAATTGTGACACAGTGAATTATAAGTGAAATAATCTGTCTGGAAATAATTGCTGGAAAAATTACTTGTGTCATGCACAAAGTGGATGTCCTAACAGACTTGCCAAAACTATAGTTTGGTTCTGCTGGTGTACAGCAATCTTTAAGTCATACCACAGATTCTCAATTGGATTGAGGTCTGGGCTTTGACTAGGCCATTACAAGACATTTAAATGTTTCCCCTAAACCACTCGAGTGTTGCTTTAACCGTGTGCTTAGGTTCATTGTCCTGCTGGAAGGTGAACTCCATCCCAGTCTCAAATCTCTGGAAGACAAACAGGTTTCCCTCAAGATTTCCCTGTATTTAGTGCCATCCATCATTCCTTCAATTCTGACCACCATGCTTCTCTGTGGGGATGGTGTTCTCGGGATGATGAGAGTTGTTGGGTTCGTGCCATTTATAGCATTTTCCATGATGGCCAAAAAGCTGAATTTTAGTCTCATCTGACCAGAGTACCTTCTTCCAAATATTTGGGGAGTCTCCCACTTGCCTTTTTCGAACACCAAATGTGTTTGCTTATTTTTTGCTTCAAGCAATGGCTTTTCTTCAGGCCACTCTTCTGTAAAGCAGCTCATTCATGGTTATCTTTGGTCTCTTTGTTTCTTCTCTGATTAATGCCCTCCTTGCCTGGTCTGTGAGTTTTGGTGGGCAGTCCTCTCTTGGCAGGTTTGTTGTGGTGCCATATTCTTTCCATTTTTTTTATAATGGATTTAATGGTGCTCCGTGTGATGTTCAGAATTTCTGATATTTTTTTATAACCCAACCCTGATCAACAACTTTGTCCCTGACCTGTTTGGCGAGCCCCTTGGTCTTCATGGTGCTGCTTGCTTGGTGGTGCCCCTTGCTTAGTGGTGTTTCAGACTCTGGGGCCTTTCAGAACAGGTGTATACAGTGCCTTGCGAAAGTATTCGGCCCCCTTGAACTTTGTGACCTTTTGCCACATTTCAGGCTTCAAACATAAAGATATAAAACTGTATTTTTTTGTGAAGAATCAACAACAAGTGGGACACAATCATGAAGTGGAACGACATTTATTGGATGTTTCAAACTTTTTTAACAAATCAAAAACTGAAAAATTGGGCGTGCAAAATTATCCAGCCCCTTTAAGTTAATACTTTGTAGCGCCAGCTTTTGCTGCGATTACAGCTGTAAGTCGCTTGGGGCATGTCTCTATCAGTTTTGCACATCGAGAGACTGACATTTTTTCCCATTCCTCCTTGCAAAACAGATCGAGCTCAGTGAGGTTGGATGGAGAGCATTTGTGAACAGCAGTTTTCAGTTCTTTCCACAGATTCTCGATTGGATTCAGGTCTGGACTTTGACTTGGCCATTCTAACACCTGGTTATTTTTATTTTTGAACCATTCCATTGTAGATTTTGCTTTATGTTTTGGATCATTGTCTTGTTGGAAGACAAATCTCCGTCCCAGTCTCAGGTCTTTTGCAGACTCCATCAGGTTTTCTTCCAGAATGGTCCTGTATTTGGCTCCATCCATCTTCCCATCAATTTGAACCATCTTCCCTGTCCCTGCTGAAGAAAAGCAGGCCCAAACCATGATGCTGCCACCACCATGTTTGACAGTGGGGATGGTATGTTCAGGGTAATGGGCTGTGTTGCTTTTACGCCAAACATAACGTTTTGCATTGTTGCCAAAAAGTTCAATTTTGGTTTCATCTGACCAGAGCACCTTCTTCCACATGTTTGGTGTGTCTCCCAGGTGGCTTGTGGCAAACTTTAAACAACAGTTTTTATGGATATCTTTAAGAAATGTCTTTCTTCTTGCCACTCTTCCATAAAGGCCAGATTTGTGCAATATACGACTGATTGTTGTCCTATGGACAGAGTCTCCCACCTCAGCTCTAGATCTCTGCAGTTCATCCAGAGTGATCATGGGCCTCTTGG
>NC_056443.1:27881187-28028687 GCF_018296145.1 Oncorhynchus tshawytscha
TCTCCCTCTCTGTTTCTCTCTCTGTGTCTCCCTCTCTGTTTCTCTCTCTCTGTCTCCCTCTCTGTTTCTCTCTCTCTGTCTCCCTCTCTGTTTCTCTCTCTCTGTCTCCCTCTCTGTTTCTCTCTCTCTGTCTCCCTCTCTGTTTCTCTCTCTCTGTCTCCCTCTCTGTTTCTCTCTCTCTGTCTCCCTCTCTGTTTCTCTCTCTCTGTCTCCCTCTCTGTTTCTCTCTCTCTGTCTCCCTCTCTGTTTCTCTCTCTCTGTCTCCCTCTCTGTTTCTCTCTCTCTGTCTCCCTCTCTGTTTCTCTCTCTCTGTCTCCCTCTCTGTTTCTCTCTCTCTGTCTCCCTCTCTGTTTCTCTCTCTGTGTCTCCCTCTCTGTTTCTCTCTCTCTGTCTCCCTCTCTGTTTCTCTCTCTCTGTCTCCCTCTCTGTTTCTCTCTCTCTGTCTCCCTCTCTGTTTCTCTCTCTCTGTCTCCCTCTCTGTTTCTCTCTCTCTGTCTCCCTCTCTGTTTCTCTCTCTCTGTCTCCCTCTCTGTTTCTCTCTCTCTGTCTCCCTCTCTGTTTCTCTCTCTCTGTCTCCCTCTTCTGTTTCTCTCTCTCTGTCTCTCTCTCTGTCTCCTCTCTGTTTCTCTCTCTCTGTCTCCCTCTCTGTTTCTCTCTCTCTGTCTCCCTCTCTGTTTCTCTCTCTCTGTCTCTGTTTCCTCTCTGTTTCTCTCTCTCTGTCTCTCTGTCTCTCTCTCTTCTCTCTCTCTGTCTCCCTCTCTGTTTCTGTCTCTCTCTGTCTCCCTCTCTGTTTCTCTCTCTCTGTCTCCCTCTCTGTTTCTCTCTCTCTGTCTCCCTCTCTGTTTCTCTCTCTCTGTCTCCCTCTCTGTTTCTCTCTCTCTGTCTCCCTCTCTGTTTCTCTCTCTGTGTCTCCCTCTCTGTTTCTCTCTCTCTGTCTCCCTCTCTGTTTCTCTCTCTCTGTCTCCCTCTCTGTTTCTCTCTCTCTGTCTCCCTCTCTGTTTTTCTCTCTCTCTGTCTCCTCTCTGTTTCTCTCTCTCTGTCTCCCTCTCTGTTTCTCTCTCTCTGTCTCTGTCCTCTCTGTCTTCTCTCTCTCTGTCTCTCTCTCTGTTTCTCTCTCTGTCTCCCTCTCTGTTTCTCTCTCTCTGTCTCCCTCTCTGTTTCTCTATCTGTGTCTCCCTCTCTGTTTCTCTCTCTGTGTCTCCCTCTCTGTCTCTCTCTCTGTCTCTCTCTCTGTGTCTCTCTCTCTGTTTCTCTCTCTGTCTCTCTCTCTGTGTCTCCCTCTCTGTTTCTCTCTCTATCTCTCTCTGTTTCTCTCTCTGTTTCTCTCTCTGTCTCTCTCTGTTTCTCTCTCTGTTTCTCTCTCTGTGTCTCTCTCTGTTTCTCTCTCTGTTTCTCTCTCTATTTCTCTCTGTGTCTCTCTCTGTTTCTCTCTCTGTTTCTCTCTCTATTTCTCTCTCTGTCTCTCTCTGTCTCTCTCTCTGTGTCTCTCTCTGTGTCTCTCTCTGTGTCTCTCTCTGTGTCTCTCTCTGTTCTCTCTCTGTCTCTCCTTCTGTGTCTCCCTCTCTGTTTCTCTCTCTGTTTCTCTCTCTGTTTCTCTCTCTGTTTCTCTCTCTGTCTCTCCTTCTGTGTCTCCCTCTCTGTTTCTCTCTCTGTTTCTCTCTCTGTTTCTCTCTCTGTTTCTCTCTCTGTCTCTCCTTCTGTGTCTCCCTCTCTGTTTCTCTCTCTGTTTCTCTCTCTGTTTCTCTCTCTGTCTCTCTCTCTGTGTCTCCCTCTCTGTTTCTCTCTCTATCTCTCTCTGTGTCTCTCTCTGTTTCTCTCTGTGTTTCTCTCTCTGTCTCTCTCTCTGTTTCTCTCTCTGTGTCTCCCTCTCTGTTTCTCTCTCTCTGTCTCTCTCTCTGTTTCTCTCTCTATTTCTCTCTCTGTCTCTCTCTCTGTTTCTCTCTCTGTTTCTCTCTCTGTGTCTCCCTCTCTGTTTCTCTCTCTGTCTCTCTCTGTTTCTCTCTCTGTCTCTCTCTCTCTGTTTCTCTCTCTGTCTCTCTCTCTGTTTCTCTCTCTGTTTCTCTCTCTGTCTCTCTCTCTGTTTCATCTCTCTGTCTCTCTCTCTGTTTCTCTCTCTGTCTCTCTCTCTGTTTCTCTCTCTGTTCCTCTCTCTGTTTCGCTCTCTGTCTCTCTCTCTCTGTTTCTCTCTCTGCTTCTCTCTCTGTTTCTCTGTTTCTTTCTATATTTCCCCCTTTGCTTCTCTCTGTCTCTCTCTCTCTGTTTCTCTCTCTGTATCTCTCTGTCTCTCTCTCTGTGTTTCTCTCTCTGTATCTCTCTCTGTTTCTCTCTCTGTGTCTCTCTCTTGCTCTGTGTCTCTCTGTTTCTCTCTCTGTGTCTCTCTCTCTGTCTCTCTCTCTCGCTGTTTCTCTCTCTGTGTCACTCTCTCTCTCTGTTTCTCTCTCTTTCTCTCTCCCTCTCTCTGTTTTTCTCCCTGTTTCTCTCTCTATTTCTCTCTCTTTATTTCTGTCTTGCTCTCTAATCCCCCTCTTTTTCTCTCTCGCTGAGTGATATTCTCTGCATGGTTTTTCTCCCATTGAACATCAAAAGAACAGAGGACTCATCCACACAGAAGAGAAAAGAGAGCTTGCGAGGGAGTGAAAGAAAGAAAGAGGGAGAGAGAAAGAAAGAAAGAGGGAGTGAAAGAAAGAAAGAGGGAGTGAAAGAAAGAAAAAGAAAGAAAGAAAGGGAGTGAAAGAAAGAAAGAGGGAGTGAAAGAAAGAAAGAGGGAGAGAGAAAGAAAGAAAGAGGGAGTGAAAGAAAGAAAGAGGGAGTGAAAGAAAGAAAGAGGGAGAGTGAAAGAAAGAGAGAGAGTTTTTTTGCATAACAGAAGCAGGCTCGCACTGCAAGTCTGAGAAAGTTTTAATTGGCGGAGTTAGGGCCTTACCCCTGATACAGATAGCCCTAGGTAGGTGCCGAACAGGCTGCTTCCCTCTTTCCTACTGTTCTCCCCCTATTCTTCATGTAGGCTTCACTACTTCCCCCTGCTCTCCATCCTCTTCCTTTTCATTGTTTCTATATGTTTTCTTCCTCTTATTTACTGTCCCCTCTCTCTCCTCCTTTCTTCCCCTCTGCAGTCTTGATAAGACACCACGTCATTCAGCTCCACTTCCTCTGTCCACGTCTGTTGTCTTATGTGTCTGCAGAAAATCTATAGAAACAGATGACAATACAGGACTATACAACCTAAGTATAGTTTCAGGAAGTATTCATTTCTTCACACCATAGCAACATACACGACATGACCAAAAGTATGTGGACACCTGCTCATCAAACATCCCATCCTTTGCTGATAGAACAGCCTCCACTCTTCTGGGAAGGCTTTCCACTAGATGTTGGAACATTGCTGCGGGGACTTGCTTTCATTCAGCCACCATAGCATTAGTGAGGTCGGGCCCTGATGTTGGGCGATTAGGCCTGGCTCGCCGACGGCGTTCCAATTCATCCCTAAGTTGTTCGAAGGGGTTAAGGCCAGGGCTCTGTGCAGGCCAGTGAAGTTCTTCCATTCATTTGAAGGGGTGTCCACATGCTTTTGCATATATAGTGTATTTCGCAACATAGGCAAAAATGATCATATCCTACTGAACATGTTCAAGTAGTCCCTCCCTGTTTCAGTCTGTTTTCTTCTGTTTCATGCTAATAACTACACTATTTTGCACCTAGCTTCAGACATCTGGTCAGAAAGCTATTTCCTGGACAGCCTGGCAAACTGGGGTCCTTCAAAGGTGTCTTTGGTTGGCAACCCCATCGCCATGGTAACCACCTGCTGGGCTGTGTGATGAAAGCCCTTGTCGTTTTAATAGGAAGTGATCAACCTGCCAATCTGACTCCAACTGGATACTGCCTGGGAGACGCCCCCTACCAAGCATCAATATTTCGTGAGCAACAAGCTGTGTCAGATTTGGCTTCAGGAGAACAAACGTCTTGCCCTTCCTTTGAGGACACAACATCGCTCAGTGATTAGCTTCCGTTCGGAACCCAGGTGAGCTATTGACAGAATTCAGTTCATTGAACTGCAGTGGCTGATGTGACTACTCGGTTTGCTTTCTTTGTCCTTCACCAAAACACTCCACCCACTCACTATCTATCATGATACCAGTATACGGGTGGGGAATTCACTTTTTGGTCCACCAGCCACTGTGGCAGGTAAATGAAAAAAACTACCAGCCACTCAGATTTTCTACCAGAGCAACATTTCATTTGCCATAATTACACACAAAACAATCACTAAAGGGATGATTATGCTTTGTAATGTTTCTAAAACCGGAAATGTTTTATTAGTAATAATTTATTTGGTATTTTGCTACATTTCAGAGTTGCTTTATCAATGTATTTCAAATACAAATAAACAGTTGTACAACTGAACATCGAGAATCAACAAAGCGCCCTGCCACAAAATGCTGTACAGCTTATTTAGGATTATAGTTCTACGCTGATATTTCTTACAAGGAGTACATGTGCACCTAAGTTGAAATTCAGGAGCACACAGTCAAGCACAATGTACACTCAAATATTTGAGTCATTATAGGTGAGACAAAAATGTTCAGCTGCTTCTTTAGTCACACCCTGATCTGTTTCACCTGTCTTTGTGATTGTCTCCACCCCCCTCCAGGTGTTGCCCATCTTCCTCATTATCCCCTGTGTATTTATACCTGTGTTCTCTGTTTGTCTGTTGCCAGATTGTCTTGTTTGTTCAAGTCAACCAGCGGTTTGTGTTTCAGCTCCTGCTTTTTCCAGTCTCTCTTTTCTCGTACTTCTGATTTTGACTCTTGCCTGTTCTGACTCCGAGCCCACCTGACCACTCTTCCTGCCCCTGCCCCTGAGCCTGCCTGCTGACTTGTACCTTTGCCCCCATCTGGATTACCGACCTCTGCCTTACTCTGAGCCTACCTGCGCCCGGTAACGTTGCCCCACCTCTGGTTTACTGACTTCTGCCTGCCTTGCCCAGTCTATTGCCTGTCCTTGTTGGAATATTAAACTATTGTTTATTTGACGTGGTCTGCATCTGGGTCTTACCTTCATACTTGATAGTACGACCTGGCCATGACTGACCCAGCAGACCCATTGGTAGGCACGGGGAACTGCTTCGTGGGCTGATGAAGGGGGTCCAAATACTGGCTGAGCGCCATGACCGGGCGTTGGACATACTGCTGAAGCAATTCCGTGGGTCGTCTGGGGGGCAGCCTGCCACGGTGGTAACCCCACCGCCCCTCAGCAACTCGGCGGGTAGCAGCGCTGCCCCACTGGCCATTCCACCTTCCCGGGAGCCCTGGTTACATGTGGCTGGTGTTAACTCTCCACCCTGACCACCACTGGTGTACTTTGGCAGCCCAATGGTCTCTCTATCTCACTCTGCCTCTCCTATACACTGAGAGAAGCGTCAGTCAGTTAGGCAGGCCCAGGTAACAATATTGGGGGTTATGAGGAAGAAAATGGAGTGTATTTACTGAGCTTGTTGGCTCCTCTGCCCCTGCTCTGGGTCCTGCTCTATTGGGTAATATTCTGGGTCACATGATAGGCCCAAGCCATGGCCTGTTCACCCCTATAGTATCTGGAAGGCAACGTCTATGCAAACGCTTCAAATCTGGGACCGATATACTGATAAACAGCTGACGCTTCACCTCTACTGCATCCGCATGCTCTGTCCACAGAATCACAAGCAGGAGGCCTAGAAACTGTCTGCTGGCCATTGTTCAGCAGAGTCCAGAGCAAAGCGAGTGTTGGTTGGTTAGATGGTGGCAAAGTTCCCGGGTTGATTGTCACAATTGCCTCAAGAAATGTTCCTGACTGCACCGACTGTGAGGCAAGTCTCTCTGGCTAACAACATCTGCTGAATGGCTATTCAGATCATGTAATAAAGTCAGCCTCAGTATACAATGCCACATTACAGACACAATAGTAGCATTTACCACCATCTGTCCTTTCCTAGTCCTGCAATTGCCCATGAGGGAAGGTTTTTAACTAGCGGCTTTCAGAGAGAGAACATTGTTCGTCAGCCCCTCCGTTGGTTAATAACCACTGGACTGATAGCTCGCCCTGGATATGGTCTCTGTCCCTTAGTCCTTCCATTCAACAAAAGCCATCCCGCTAAACAACCATCAATAGCCTCAAAGGTTGCTGCATTGGTGGCTAATGAAAAAAATCACATATTAGCTGATGTCTGTGTTGTCTGATTACACTCCTGCAAACAAGGCCGCGCTGCATAATAACAGTGATTCGAACCAAAGTGCTCACTCGCTCCCCCTCCCCCACAAGCCATACTCTCTTGAGCTGCATTCAAGCCATGGAACTCTGATGGACAGAATGAATGTTTGCCACTTCCAACACCCCTGCCTGGCCTCTACATCTCCTCCCCCCTGTCTCTTTGCTCTTATCTCAGTAGGCGGCTGGTCACTTGGCCTTTCGGGCTCCAATGCAGACGCTACCGTTGACCTTCCAAGACGCAAGAGACAATTGCTCAATCTCCACCTGTAACCAGAGATTAATGTCTCTAGTCAGGTATCCAATCCAAGACGTCTTCTATTTTAGATCAGTCTCTGGCGTCTACTGCATTTTCTTCAGATTAAAGAGTGGGTTTGGTCTGCGGTGATGCTCAGCCAGGAACATTGCAAGTAGTATGTCTAGCTACAACCCTTTTTTTGCTTCCTTATTAAGTGGAAGTGTCTTCACTCGGGAGTGCCTTGTGCAAATATGAGTAAAAGATCATCAAACATAACCTGCGTAGCTGTAACCAATATATTAAACGGTGCTGCAGGATTTAATACCTGGGCAAATAACGTTCTGATATGGAAAGAGCAAGGTGGATGTATATTCCCCTGCCAATCATTTCTCAATGCCGAGCACTACTTTCTTGAGATTGAAAGTCACCTTGCCAGATACTCTGGTTGCTAGGGCCATTCACCCCTTTTCAGCTCCCTCCCCCGCCTACTTCACATTGCTTCCTTATGATGAATTTCCTGTTTCCACTCCTCCAAAAAAAATGAGCTTAGGAGAGCAGTCCTTGACAAAAATATGGCAATTTAAGATGTGCTGCACGGTTCCGTAATGGGTTTGGCAACAGATCTCCGTCACACACCAAAACATTTAAGTAGGCATACACACACACACACAACTATTGTACACACAGCTCAGTTTTCAAGTTACTTTTCAACACTCTTTTACTTTTCAGACTTTTTATTTCTCCCCTCCTCCTGACTTCCTCCTCCATTTCACCCCCTCCTCCTGTCTCCTCCTCCATCTCCCCCTCCTCCTGTCCCCCTCCTCCTGTCTCCTCCTCCATCTCTCCCCCTCCTCCTGTCTCCCCCTCCTCCTGTCTTCCCCCTCCAACCTCCTGTCTCCCTCCTCCTGTCTCCCCCTCCATCTCTCCCCCTCCTCCTGTCTTCCCCCTCCAACCTCCTGTCTCCCTCCTCCTGTCTCCCCCTCCATCTCTCCCCCTCCTTCTGTCTCTCTGCAGAAATTCAGCCCAGCAGAGGGCTGTGCGTACTACAGGGTTGTCGTTTACTTGGCCCCCACAGACCCCAGAATGTTGGCTTTGTATGTAATGTTTAACAGCATGGCCACGTAACAGCGTGGACCTGGTCACTTGACAGGCCCGCTAGGCAGAGCAATCAATGACACCACTGCCTGCGTCGTCGTCAGCCCATCGCCGTACCTTTGACATGTCAGAGTTGATATCCTTCTGGCAGCTTCCCTCCACAGGGACGGCCTGTCACAGTGTCACCGCTGGCATTTCTCCCCATAAAACCCCAGCCAGACCACCATCACATCACAAAGGGCCCAAGTGTGATTAAGATCACACACGACATGCCAAACCCCCTAAAAGCCAGCTCCGCCAATGACATTTGACATTCTTATTCCTTCCTCACTGTGAAAAAAAATAATGAATCGGCGTTGAAGGTTAAGAGTGAGACACTTTAGCCAATGGAATGTCAGTGTTGTTATCTGATGCTGTGGGGTTGACAGGTAATTACCACCCATGCTGGGTGGGAGATGGACTGGGACAGGTGGGAGTCAGGGCCTCATACCATGGTAATTGACCACCCTATCGGACGGACGGATGGACAGTCATAGGGCAGACCCAGCCAATGGACAGACGGATGGACTGTCGTAGGGCAGACCCAGCCAATGGACAGACGGATGGACTGTCGTAGGGCAGACCCAGTCACCGGACAGACGGACGGACAGTCGTAGGGCAGACCCAGCCAATGGACAGACGGGCGGACAGTAGGGCAGACCCAGCCAATGGACAGACGGATGGACAGTCATAGGGCAGGCCCAGTCACCGGACAGACGGGCGGACAGTCGTAGGGCAGGCCCAGTCACCAGACAGACGGATGGACAGTCGTAGGGCAGACCCAGTCAATGGACAGACGGGCGGACACTCGTAGGGCAGACCCAGCCAATGGACAGACGGATGGACAGTCATAGGGCAGGCCCAGTCACCGGACAGACGGGCGGACAGTCGTAGGGCAGGCCCAGTCACCAGACAGACGGATGGACAGTCGTAGGGCAGGCCCAGTCACCAGACAGACAGATGGACAGTCGTAGGGCAGACCCAGTCACCAGACAGACAGATGGACAGTCGTAGGGCAGGCCCAGTCACCAGACAGACGGGCGGACAGTCGTAGGGCAGACCCAGTCACCGGACAGACAGGCGGACAGTTGTAGGGCAGACCCAGTCACCGGACAGACGGGCGGACAGTCGTAGCGCAGACCCAGTCACCAGACAGACGGGCGGACAGTCGTAGGGCAGACCCAGTCACCAGACAGACGGGCGGACAGTCGTAGCGCAGACCCAGTCACCAGACAGACGGGCGGACAGTCGTAGGGCAGACCCAGTCACCGGACAGACGGGTGGACAGTCGTAGGGCAGACCCAGTCACCAGACAGACGGGCGGACAGTCGTAGGGCAGACCCAGTCACCGGACAGACGGGCGGACAGTCGTAGGGCAGACCCAGTCACCGGATGGACTGATAGACAGTTGTAGGGCAGACCCAGTCACCAGACAGACGGGCGGACAGTCGTAGGGCAGACCCAGTCACCAGACAGACGGGCGGACAGTCGTAGGGCAGACCCAGTCACCAGACAGACGGAAGGACAGTCGTAGGGCAGACCCAGTCACCAGACAGACGGGCGGACAGTCGTAGGGCAGACCCAGTCACCGGACAGACGGGCGGACAGTCGTAGGGCAGACTCAGTCACCAGACAGACGGGCGGACAGTCGTAGGGCAGACCCAGTCACCGGACAGACGGGCGGACAGTCGTAGCGCAGACCCAGTCACCAGATGGACTGATAGACTGTCGTAGCGCAGACCCAGTCACCGGACAGACGGGCAGACAGTCGTAGGGCAGACCCATTCACCGGACAGACGGGCAGACAGTCGTAGGGCAGACCCAGTCACCGGACAGACGGGCAGACAGTCGTAGGGCAGACCCAGTCACCGGACAGACGGGCAGACAGTCGTAGGGCAGACCCAGTCACCAGACAGACGGGCAGACAGTCGTAGGGCAGACCCAGTCACCGGACAGACGGGCAGACAGTCGTAGGGCAGACCCAATCACCGGACAGACGGGCGGACAGTCGTAGGGGAGACCCAGTCACCAGACAGACGGGCGGACAGTCATAGGGCAGACCCAGTCACGAAGACTAATTGATACAGGGAACCATACGAGAGAAAGGGAGAGGGAGAAGAGAAGAAAGGAAACCTTTTTTTATTTTCTCCACAACCTCCCCTGCCTGTGTACCGGCAGCCCACGTATCAGACATTAATCAAAGAGGAAAAGGAATTGTTTTCCCTCCGCGGCGTGGCGCAAAAAATAAAACATCTGCGTCTGGGCGAAGGGAGAGGTAATGTTGCGTGACACTTCATATCGCCGAGTTAGAGGTCACCTCTCGGTGGCGAAGACAGAGAGAAATCACAGTGCCTTCTCTCCCCTGCATCTCTCCGCTCCCCTCCGTTCTTCTTCTCCATCTACCTGGCCTCCTGCGACACATAGAATCACGGGGCCCTCAAACACAAACCCACAGACTCCCAGCACATAGTATGCAAACATTATCAGGGAAAGCTAAATGTAAATCTAATGAACATGCTCATGTACACATGAAGATACATACTGTACATTAGTTATGTGACCTGGAACTTCAATTAGAAGCGGAGGAAGCACTTCCTAGTCCGCATTACCACTGCAGATGTTCGTCCAGACGACCGCTTGTGGACAGTGCTAATTCCCAGCATGCCAGAGTGTAATTATAATTGGCGCTGAGCTTTGACAGAGCATAACCAACGGTTGGGAGTAAAATGACACCATGTAATTAATGTGACTGGTGGGAAATTCTGATAAACTCTAGTCCTTTCATTTGGGGCAGGTGTATAATTTTCAAATGGGATAAACTCATGCAATCTTTCAACATTTAACATGGGAAATGGGTTTGGCAGGAAGGGAACGCAGCTCAAATCAAATTGCACTTAGGAAGTCATTTGAAAAATGCACGTGAATACCGGGGTTGTGTGGCACTTATGTCTCTTATGATTGTTAAAATGGAGCCAATCACTGAGCAGGATGCGTTTGGAGTCTGATCTATGCTTTTCAGCTTGTCTGAGTACTCAGCAGTGCAGTCTATTGTCAATTCATTTTTTCAATCAATTTTACCTATAACTGGAGCTAAAAATGGCTACATATGTTCATGCCAATACAGTCAGAAGCCATTCTCTGATTGGATCAGTATAGTCACGCTAAATTATTCTGGTTTCAAGGGGCCAATCAGCTCACAGTAGCCTGAAACAAAAGTTTTGATTACAAGGTTTGTATCACCAAATTGGATGAGTACAGTTGTACAGTTATAGACTTTTCATAAGAGGACTCACTTGTTTTCAAGAGTTCCTTATTTTGTTCAGCAACGGAAATTCAATTATGAGCTCTACAGTTGCACAACAGTGGCCTTACAACAACATGGATAGGATTGACTCTTGACACTTATCAGACTGAGAGCCAATCATAACTGGCTAAACTGTAGTACTGCAGTAGTACCCTTTAATCCCTTAAGTGTTGCCTGTACACCATAATCTCTACACCTGTGAGTGTAGTATGATAGATAGCTGGCGGACTGGGAACTTCCCTGCCTGAAATACTACAGCGAGGGTGGGGGAGAAACTGACACAGTAAGACAGATGACTGACAGATAAGGAACGCATTTCGTCCACGGGGGGAGTTGAGACGGGGAGCTGATGACACCCCCCCCCCAATGGAAACCATGGTTCCCAAGAGGGGCCACAAATCACCCAAACTATCAACTCCCTTGCTCGCTCGCTCTCACGCTCCTCTCTTCACCAACCCCACTCTAAAAGAAGAATGGGTGGTAAAAACCGAGCACCACAACAAGGGGGAGATGTTAATCAAGAGGAAGACGAGGTAAAGTGCCGCAGGAAGCACCGATAAGGGTTAAAACGGGCAATAAATCATGGCTGCTGAGTGTCATCGGCCCCCAGACGGGGCCATGTTTCAAGGAGCCAGACAGAGGGGTAGACGTCGGCTGACAGCGCCTGAGAAATCAAGCCCAGATGGAAGCTGTTTGTTTGGGTAGTAATTAGCTGTTACGCTAGTCGCTAGCAATCCATCTCACCTGAGCTAGAAACGTGAAGGGGCAAAGCCATTCTGAAGGACCTCGGGTTTAGTTATTCCTTAGACCTCCTTACCTTTCCCAGAGTACATCTTGCTCCAATAAGATATGCGTGTTAAAAGACAATTGTGAAGTACTGCATCAATCGTATCGCCAAAGAACAAGAGACTATTGATCCCCATTGTTCTAGGAGCCAATACTGGATGAGGTGGAGATAACATCATCAGATCTAGACAGCAGGATCATCAGAGTTCACTGTGTTGGCCACTCGTCATCAAGGCTCGAGGAATATACAACAGCAATGTGCTGTGCTACTGTGGGCGGCCCCAAGCTTTTTTAAGACACCACATACAAGTTTAATAGAAGAATGCTTAGCGAGGCCCAAATTACTGAATCACATTAAATGTGAATTTTCCAGTATTTAGAGAAAATGTTAGATGCCCGTTTCAATTTGGGCAATGGGGGGATCGAGGGAGAGAGAATACTCAGAGAAGGGAGAGAAAATAGGTATTTAGACCTCGAGCATAAACAAGCATTAACAAGTCAAGTTTTTTCATTTGCATCCTAATGATCAGTGAAGCCAGCTAGGAGGATACTGTGAGCCTCAAATGTCTGCTTCCTGATTTACTGCCACTCTGAGCCGCTTATCCCGCCAACAGACTTTGCCCATTGGCTGTCAATTCTCTTCCACCCAATAAGAGCACAGTAGTAGCACAGAGGAGGAAGAGTAGGAGGATGAGGGCGTAAGCTTTGGAGAGGGAAGACGGAGCGGTTTGCTTTACATACAGGCCATTTGATAAGCCTTTTCTTCTCTGTCTCCCCCCGCTTAGATCAAGCAGACGTAACGGTTATCGTCCCAGACAGATTAAAGACACGTCTCCTTTCGTAAGTATAGGAAGACACCAGGGCACCATTGTACTATGCCCAATAGGATCCCCTTCCCCCCCTGGTGCCTTAGCGGCAGGTAGCCTGGCAAGTTGGAGTGTTGGGCCAGTAACCGAAAGGTTACTGAATCGAATCCCCGAGCTAGCCCACTGTTCCCCAGGCGCCGATGACGTGGATGCCGATTTAAGGCAGCCCCCCGCACCTCTCTGATTCAGAGGGGTTGGGTTAAATGCGGAAGACACATTTCAGTTGAAGGCATTCAGTTGTACAACTGACTAGGTATCCTCCTTTCCCTTAGCATCATCATACAGCGCCAATCTATTTTATAGCCTCCCAAGTTATCGCTATCACGAGTGAATATTGACCCGTTCGTGCCACACTACGTCTCTATTGTAATCCTATGAGCACAGTTATATTGTATATCTGGTTGTGTTAAAAGCCTTAGCATCACATGTCGATACACGGTCTACACCCACAGCTGTGTTAACGGTCAGTGTGTGTTAGCGGTCAGTGTACGCTTTGAAAAAAATATTGAACCATTATTTAACTAGACAAGCCAGTAAAGGACAAATTCTTATTTACAATTACGGCATAGATCAGGGTTTCCCAAACTCGATCCCAAGCCCCCCACCCGGTACACGTTTTGGTCTTTCCCTAGCACGACACAACTGATATAACCAACTCATCGCCAACCTTTGATTATTTGAACCAAAACGTGGGCCCGGGGCCGAGTTTGGGAAACACTGTGTTAGAGGATGAGCTAGACGGGCCTCAAACGCACTGTACTGCCGATTTCATCTTTCTCTCAGCATCCCTCTCCCTCCCTCCCTCTCTTCCTCCCTCCTTCCCCACCTCCTACTGTGCATGTCTCTCTCCTTCCTCCACTGCCTCAATTAATTTGCCCCCCCCCCTTCTCCTCCTCCTCTTTGTCCCTTCCTCCCTCTGATTTAAGCCCAGTGGGCTGTTCTGAGCAGATGACTTGCTGGCACGTTAGTGGCAGGGGGCAGCAGCGAATGGGGAGGGTTTTCAGTGTGATGGATTCAGAGAGTGTCTGTCAGTCATCAGAGCCCTGACACAGATGTCTCAGACGGAGGAGCCAACTTCTGATGGTTTTCTTTCCACATCCTCTGTTCCGCTACGACATTTGTTTGTGTTTGTGTGTGCGTGTGTCTCATAGACTTGTGTGTGTGTGTGTGTGTGTGTGTGTGTGTGACTTTGCGTGGGCGAGGCAGCAGGGGATATAGTCTGTCTACTTCTTAGATGGCTCCATTTTCTAGGTTACATGTCTCTCTGTGGGGTTGTTTCACAGACAACTGCAGAAGGGAAATGTTGGCTAGTTGTGGCACACCAACATCAGTAGTCATATGCACTATATAGACTATATACTGTACCTATACCACATACATACAGTAATATAATTGAACTGAGAAACCTGATTCACGTAAAGAATAAGATCAAAATTCCAATATCCTATCCAGCGCCATCGAGACTTACATTCCTAATAGCCTGGAGGAACTAACCCAGGTGGAAATCGCTATCGGCATCCCATTCCATCCCTTGTGCACACAGTCAGTGAAATCTAGCGTAACTTAATAATATTACAACATCGAAAATACATGGATGTAATTTCCCAATGAATTGTGGGATGATGAGAAATAGTGTCTGAGTATGGGAGTAGTTAAACAACAAGCCCCAATGTTTCACATGTCACCAGGCAACTTTTCAACAAGCAAAGAATCACCTGGTCACGTCGTCACGGTGACGTGTTTTCCAATCTCTTCTAAACTTGATTGCTGACATGCACAACATTTTGCGACTGTAGACAAATGAGAAAAAAGAAAGAATAAAATATTGTTTTTGCGTGGCGTTTTCCTTTAACGACCCAGATGGTGATTAGAGCATTGAAGAGGGACAGGACAGAGAAGGAGGAGGAGCATCACTCAGGTAACACGACACCTGTTAGGAGATGCACGGCAGAGACAACAAAGCCTTGCCCAGAAACACTGCTGCCTGGCAAAGCAGGAGGGCTAATGAACCAAGCAAGCTAACAATCATTTCTTACCAAGCTTCACCAGCAAATACTCTATATCGACTACTGCGTCTATATCGACTATCACTCACTATTACTGTACAACAGCTGACACTACTACTAGAAAGACCAATTAAAAATGACTATCTTTATGCGTACTTTGTCATAGAGTTAAGATGAGATAAAACCCACTGATTACATATTTGGACACCAAGATAAAAGACACATCATGCAGCAGCATCTCGCCATTAGTATTTCGTACAACTCTTTCTTTCGTCAGGCACTCTCTCCCTCGTTCTTTTCCTGCTTTGGAATGTGTCAGCCCATCCCCATAGGAATAACCAATCACATTATCCAGAGTTCAAAAAACAGCACCTCAAAGTCCGCCTCATCACCTGAACAGTGACATTTTGGACCGATTTCTTGTCTGTCTGAGCTTGTTTTGCCTGGGAACTCGTCGGCTGGATTCCTAAAAAGCTACTCCCCTGTGGGAAGTTGATAAATATAACCACAGCTAAGCCAAACAATGAATCAACAACACAACAACAGGGATTTTGACTTTTTTTTCTCACCAGAAAAGCTTAAAAAAACGCGAAACAAACTGTGATCTAAAGGACCGAGAGGAAAGAAAGAAAATAGGGAAGTAAAAAACAGTAGCAGTAGCTGATGAAGCGCCAGCTCCTAAACCCTACAGCCTTGGGGAAAGGGGGTGGAACCTTTTTCAAAGCAGCAGCCATACATAATACAAGCCACTTTGTTTATTAATAGAGAGGGGTCTAGCAGAGACACAAATCCTCAGAGCTAGGCCCGAGCCGCGGCAGCTTTAATATCTAGCCGGATGCTCATTATATCACTGCGCCCTCTGAAGATCCGGCCATCGCTTTTCAATGCCGAAGCACCCGGCCCAGCGCGCTACAATAGAGAGGCAGCGCTATGCTCGCTCTTCTCTCGCTCTGCCACCTCCCTGCACTTGGCGGTGCTGCTTTCAAGTTCCTCGCCGGGACTGCTGGGAACGGGATGAGAGGAGGACCTCACACTACAAGGCCACCATGTCCTCCACCTCCACCACATAAAATGAGTCCCCACAGAAAGACATGCATGGTGACTACGTGGGCAGTCGCCATTGGGGAATCTACGGAGAAGACACTTTCTAGGAGGGCAGCCATTTTGACACAGCCATCCCTTCACCATGGTGCTTTATGGAGGAAGCGTAGAGGAGCATTACGGTCACTATATGAATTATGCACATGGTGTAATATGTAACATTGAATCCATCCACCAGTACATAGAAGACCATTATATTTGTCGTCATGGACAACTGTCATAGAAGACCATTCTATTTGTCATCATGGTCAACTGTCATAGAAGACCATTCTATTTGTCATCATGGTCAACTGTCATAGAAGACCATTCTATTTGTCGTCATGGACAACTGTCATAGAAGACCATTCTATTTGTCGTTATGGTCAACTGTCATAGAAGACCATTCTATTTGTCATTATGGTCAACTGTCATAAAAGACCATTCTATTTGTCATCATGGCCAACTGTCATAGAAGACCATTCTATTTGTCGTTATGGTCAACTGTCATAAAAGACCATTCTATTTGTCGTTATGGTCAACTGTCATAAAAGACCATTCTATTTGTCATCATGGCCAACTGTCATAGAAGACCATTCTATTTGTCGTTATGGTCAACTGTCATAAAAGACCATTCTATTTGTCGTTATGGTCAACTGTCATAGAAGACCATTCTATTTGTTGTTATGGTCAACTGTCATAGAAGACCATTCTATTTGTCATCATGGTCAACTGTCATAGAAGACCATTCTATTTGTCGTTATGGTCAACTGTCATAAAAGACCATTCTATTTGTCGTTATGGTCAACTGTCATAGAAGACCATTCTATTTGTTGTTATGGTCAACTGTCATAGAAGACCATTCTATTTGTCATCATGGTCAACTGTCATAGAAGATCAGTCTATTTGCCATCATGGTCAACTGTCATAGAAGACCATTCTATTTGTCATCATGGTCAACTGTCATAGAAGACCATTCTATTTGTCATCATGATCAACTGTCATAGAAGACCATTCTATTTGTCATCATGGTCAACTGTCATAGAAGACCATTCTATTTGTCATCATGGTCAACTGTCATAGAAGACCATTCTATTTGTCATCATGGTCAACTGTCATAGAAGACCATTCTATTTGTCATCATGGTCAACTGTCATACGGTCAAAACATTGTATATGTACATTTGCATGTAGTGAGTTTCAAAATCACCTTTTCCTTCCGTCTGAAAGGAGAAAACGAGGAGGCTGGCATTTGGGGAACCACCAAATCACCCAAAGACTGATGTACCAGTTGGGGAACCACCAAATCACCCAAAGACTGATGTACCAGTTAGGGATCCACCAAATCACCCAAAGACTGATGTACCAGTTGCAAAGAATAACAATCTGAAAGTTATTTCCATTCTGTGGCGCCGCAGCGTGACATGATGAGCAGCCAGTGAACAGCGGTGGCGGTGTTGGGGCTGGTTGGGCAGAGCATTGATCAAAACTTTCTCTGAGAGGATCCTTAGCACCTCTACACAGCACCTCCGCTGGGCAAAGTGCTTTCTCTCTGCCTCTGCCTCTTTCACTCACTCCCTGGTTTTAATAGAAAAGCTATGAATGGGGACACCTGGCAGCAGAAATCTCTGGTCCCAGTGGGGATGTATGACACCTTATTTCCTGTCAGGCCTAATGTGAAAGAAAGAAAGACAGGGGAAATCAATTCAAACAGAGGAGCTGGCTAGGTAGATGGCTACGGGGTAGAAAGAGCTGCTTGGGTTGCTGATGAATGTCAGCCACCGCAGACGTTCATATGGTCTCATAACGAGGCTCGTGGAACCAATCAGCAGATATCCCCGTTAGGAAGATGATGTTGATGTTACTGTCATTCCAGGTTGCATCTATTTTTATATATTTTATTTATTTCACATTTATTTAACCAGGTAGGAAAGTTGAGAACAAGTTCTCATTTGCAACTGCAACCTGGTCAAGATAAAGCAAAGCAGTTTGACACATACAACAACACAGAGTTACACATGGAGTAAACAAAACATACAGTCAATAATACAGCAGAACAAAATAAAACAAAAAGTATATATACAGTGAGTGCAAATGAGGTTAGTTAAGGAAGTAAATAGGCCATGGTGGCGAAGTAATTACAATATAGCAATTAAACACTGGAATGGTAGATCGGCAGAAGATTAATGTGCAGGTAGAGATACTGGGGTGCAAAGGAGCAAAATAAATAAATACCAGTATGGGGATGAGGTAGGTAGATAGATGGGCTGTTTACAGATGGGCTATGTACAGGTGCAGTGATCTGTAAGCTGCTCTGACAGCTGGTGCTTAAAGCTAGTGAGGGAGATGTGAGTCTCCAGCTTCAGAGATTTTTGCAATTCGTTCCAGTCATGGGCAGCAGAGAACTGGAAGGAAAGACGACCAAAGGAGGAATTGGCTTTGGGGGTGACCAGTGAGATATACCTGCTGTAGCGTGTGCTACGAGTGGGTGCTGCTATCTACGCTCATGCAGCGCCTGTCTGTGGTCCTGCTGGGTAACTGACCTTACCTACAAAATAACCTTCCGTACTGCAGCAGCGAACCACAGCTAGAAGCACAGTGAACACGGACCAACTCAACCACAGCAGCCTGAGGCCTAAAGCTGAGAGCTCTGGAAAACACAATCACTATGAGATACACACACATACACTCACTCACGCACACACACACGGCATGGAGGCACAAGTACAAACACGACAGCGCCTTCAGTAAGTATTCACACCCGTGACTTTGTCCACATCTTGTTGTGTTACAAAGTAGGATTAAAATGGATTTAATTGTATTTGTATTTTTTGTCAACGATCTACACAAAATACTCTGTCGAAGTGGAAGATGTTTTCTTTAATGGAAAATAAAACACTCATATATCTTGATCAGATACGTATTCAACCCCCTGAGTCAATACATGTTAGAATCACCTTGATTACAGCTGTCAGTCTTTCTGGGTAAGTCTCTAAGAGCTTTGCCAACCTGGATCGTACAATATTTGCCCAATATTCTTCTAACAATTCTTCAAGCTCTGTCTAGTTGGTTGTTGATCATTGCTAGACAGTCATTTTCAAGTCTTGCCATAGATTTTCAAGACGATTTAAGTCAAAACTGTAACTAGGCCACTCAGGAACATTGAGTATCATCTTGGTAAGCAACTCCAGTGTATATTTGGCCTTGTGTTTTAGGTTATTGTCCTGCTGAAAGGTGAATTTGTTTCCCAGTGTCTGTTGGAAAGCAGACTGAACCACGTTTTCCTCTATAGGGCTTTGACTGTGCTTAGCTCTATTCCATTTCTTTTTATCCTAAAAATCTCCCAAGCATACCCATAACCTGATGCGGCCACCAGCATGCTTGAAAATATGAAGAGTGGTACTCAGTGACATTTTGTGTTGGATTTTCTCCAAACATAACACTGTATTCAGGACATTTGTTTTTCTCAGTATTACTTTAGTGCCTTATTGCAAACAGGATATATTTTTTTGAATATATTTATTCTGTACAAGCTCCCTTATTTTCACAGTCATTTGTTAGTAATTGTGGAGTAACTACAATGTGGACAAAGTCAAGGGGTGTCTGGTATTATTGTTATGTGATTGCTGTATGTTAAAGTACATATACATGTCAAATGTATGTATATGTAGCAGAAAAACTGAAAGAAAACACAAATATATTTGTCCTCTGAAGAGGCTGGTTGGGTTCATAATAATAAATAAAAACATTATCAAAAAAGCCAAGGGGTGTGTATACTTTCTGAAGGCGGTGTATTGAGTATCTACTGCACACCATTATACTATACAGCATGCTTGTGTGTCCCGGGCGAGCGAGTGTTGACTGCGTGGATAGTGAGGGTACTCCGGAGGACCATCTGTTTTGAGAGGGCTTGAGGTAGCACACATCCCCTGGTGTACAATAGGTGTACTCATCAAGTGCTCCTTGAACACCCACTGCCTAATAACACACTCACAAAGGTCCACTTGGGGGAAAGGGCTCTAGCCAAATGGAAGGGTTTAGGTTGGGAACCGATGCAGATAACATGTTGTACTACATTCAAAAGATATTGTACGTAACACGCCAATCTCGTTGAATTGCTCCGAGTTGATGACACACGCCTGTTCACAATGCAGTGCTTGTCAGCCTTTGAAACGGTTCAGTTTGACCCGCTTGTGTTGGCCTCTTTCACAGACACACAATTGGTAAGGTGAAGAGAGAAAAAGAAGATTGCAAATGTCAAACCAACAAGCCTTATCTACAACGGCCAGGGTATCATAGGTGTCCTTTCTCCTCCTCCACCGGTGTGTGTGTCTGATTGTCTCTGTGTGTATGCCTCAGCCCTGCAGAGCGATGGGGAGAATAGAATGAAGAATACTAATGTCTGCCGTCTGAAAGGGAGGTCCATGCCTCTGTACCTACGGGCTGAGCTCGCTGTCCCTTCCACCTGACCTCCCACCGTGGTGATTATCAAACGCCTCTCTTTCTCAATATCGCCAGAAGCCGTGACAACAGGGCCAGCCGTAGGGGCCGTGGCCCAGAGTTCTCCCCCAGGACGAGTGCACAGAGCTGGAGCTGGTGTAGCCGCAGTGCCGCCTGCCTGGAAGTGTTGCTGGGTCATCAGCATGTATGTGGCTCGCCCATAAGCAAACAGTGCTGCTAATGCTAACACTGTAGTCAAACAGCAGGCACTGTCCCAGGTATCCTCTTCACTCAAACACCGCACAAAGGAGGCTATTGTATTGAGCAGGAAAGAAAGGGAGGGATGGAAGGGAGCAAGGGAGGGAGGGATAAAGAGAGACGGAATGAGGAGCGAAAGGGAGAGGCAGAGAATGGAACAAAGGGAGGAGCAAGAGAGAGAGGTGAGGAAGGGAAGATGAATATGTCCAGTTGTACGTCAGAGAAAGCGGCTGAGAGAGATGGAGAGGGAAGAGCTACGTCTAGGGGAAAGCCATGTAGACAAAGTCAGCGTGGGAGGGGTGGGGGCAGCCTCAGGGGTGGGTGTGTGTGTTTGTGTCTGTGTGTGTATAGGGGTTGGGGGGGCGGGGGGGGCTCAGCTCCTCAGTACTTAATTCATGGGCACCTGAAGGAGGGTTGCCATGGGGATGACGTGCCCACAGGGAGAAAAGGTGTGAGACCTCTCCATCCTCACGGCGATACACAACAACAGAGGTCACACCAGCAGAAATAAGTGGGGTGGGGAACAACTATCTTATTGTTCAAGGCTGTTGTATGACCATATTTGACCATCTCGCTCTCCCTATAATAAAGATGACGCATTTTCAAGGTAAACTCTCAGAGATGTTAAAAAGGCCTATTTTCATATTGGATGTAAGGATGAACAGCCTTGAGCTAAATGGGGAAAGAAAAATGTGGGCGTTTGAATTGCTAGCAAGCTCTCCTCTGCTTTTCTTCTAGTGATTGGCCTGAAGGACTAAAGGAATGAAGGAGATGTAGCACTCTGACTGAATGAGAGGCTGCTGCATTGCCACATCTCAGATCCAAACACCTACACTGGCACGCACACGCACGACACACACAATCGCGCTCACACGCCCAGCTAACAGGGACAATGGAACTAAAACGTGTTTACCCTGTGAACGTATAATTATAGGCTTGTCTAGAACGTGAATTTGGTGATTGTGTGAGGCTATACGTCACCCCCATTTCCGTTCATATGTGCACCTTTCATTTCAAATGGCTCACCCAGTTCCCTTGGTAACTCACTATGATGGAGATAGTCACAGGGAAGGCAAAATCCTTGGCAGAAGAGGACGGATCTACATTCTACGCTCACAGGACAGTTTATTAGGTACACCCATCTAGTACCGGGTCGGACCACCCATTTGCCTCCAAAACAGCCTGAATTCTTTGGGGCACAGGGATGTTGGTCCATGCTGATGTGATGGCATCACGCAGTTGCTGCAGATTGGGACGGCAGGTAGCCTAGTGTTTAGTATTGTTGGGCCAGTAACCCGAAAGGCTGCTGGATCGAATCCCCTAGCTGACAAGGTAAAAATCTTTTGTTCTGCCCCTGAACAAGGCAGTTAACACACTGCTCCCCGGTAGGCCGTCATTGTAAATACACATTTCTTCTTAATTGACTTGCCTAGTTAAATAAAAAAATACAAACCTTCATGCTGTTCCATCTCATCCCAAAAAAAAGCTCTATTGGGTTGAGGTCTGGGGACTGACCAGGCCATTCAAGTAAATGGAAAAAAAGTAGTACTCACTGTCATGTTCCAGACAATGTTTTTCCACTCCTCAATTGTCCAGTGTTGGTGATTGTGTGCCCACTGGAGCCACTTCTTCTTGTTTTTATCTGATAGGAGTGGAACCCGGTGTGGTCTTCTGCTGCAACAGCCCACCCGTGACAAGGATAAACGAGTTGTGTGTTCTGAGGTGCCGTTCTGCACACCACTGTTGTACTGCGCTGTTATTTGTCTGTTTGTGGCCTGTTAGCTTGTACCATTCTTGCCATTCTCCGTCGACCTCTGTCATCAACAATCTGTTTTCACCAACAGGACTGCCGCTGACTGGATGTTATTTGTTTGTTGCACCATTCTCAGTAAACTCTGGACACTGCCGTGCGTGAAAAGCCCAGGAGGGCGACCGTCTCTGAGATACTGGAACTGGCGTGCCCGGAACCGATGATTATACCACACTCAAAGTCTCTTAGGTCACTGGTTTTGCCCATTCTAACGTTCAGTTGATCAGTAACTTAATGCCTCGATGCCTGTCTGCGTGCTTTATATAGCAAGCCACAGCCACGTGACTCACCATCTGTAGGAGCGAACCATTTTCATGAACATTTTCATGTCCGGTGAGTTTATATTGTGACACACATACAACGCAGCAACGTGTGAAGGTATGGATTACGACGCAGGGAAAATAGTCCCCCCTGCCTTGTCTTCCAAACAGATAGGTTAGGTATGAGTAGTGTGTGTGTGCGTGCGTGCGTGCGCGTGTGTGTGTGTGTGTGTGTGTGTGTGTGTGTGTGTGTGTGTGTGTGTGTGTGTGCGTGCGTGTGTGTGTGTGTGTGTGTGCGTGCGTGCGTGCGTGCGTGTGCGTGCATGCGTGCGTGTGTGTGTGTGTGTGTGTGTGTGTGTGTGTGTGTGTTGACTGATGAGGAAGTATGAGCTTAGACATATCAACAAAGCTACAGTAGTGTAATTGGTTTGTTATAAGTGATGAACCCAAACTTAAACGAGCTTTGAGGAACATCATCGGTCCATCTATATGCTGGATGATTACAGCCATGGTGCAAAGTACTTACAGTAAAAATACTTGAAAGTACTACTTTAGTAGTCTATTTGGGTATCAGTACTTTACTTTACTACTTATATTTTTGACAACTTTTATTTTTTACTTCACTACGTTCCTATAGAAAATTACGTACTTTTTACTCCATACATTTTCCCTGACAACCAAAAGTACTGAAGTCAAATGAAATGTTTTTTGTCACATGCGCCACATACAACAGGGGTTGTACTCACCTAACAGTGAAATTCTTACTTAACCAACCAAAAGTATGAAATAAAAGTAACAAACAATTCAAGAGCCGCATTAAATTAACAATAGCGAGGCTATATACAGTCGGGTACCGGTACAGAGTCAATGTGTGGGGGCACAGGTTAGTCGAGGTAATTGAGGTAATATGTACATGTAGGTAGAGTTATTAAAGTGACTATACATAGATAATAACAGAGAGTAGCAGCAGCATAAAAGAGGGGTGGGGGAGGGGGGGCAATGCAAATAGTCTGGGAAAGCCATTTGATTACTCATTACATTTGAAATGCTTAGCAGGACAATAAAATGGTCTAATTCACACACTTGTCAAAAGAACATCCCTGGTCATCTCTATTGTCTCTGAACTGGTGGACTCAATAAACACAGGCTTCAGTTTGTAAACGATGTCTGAGTGTTGGGGCATGCCGCTGGCTATCTGTAAAAAAATATAAAAAAATAATGCTGTCTGGTTTGCTTAATATAAGACATTTTACGTGATTTACACTTTTACTTTGACTTTTGATACTTAAGTTTATTTTATGAATTACATTTACTTTTGATACTTAAGTATATTTTAAACCAAATACTTTTAGACTTAAACTCAAGCAGTATTTTACTGAGTGACTTTCACTTTTACTTGAGTCATTTTCTATTAAGGTATCTTTACTTCTACTCAAGTATAACAATTGGGTACTTTTTCCACCAGTGGATTACAGCTCACAGACATTACTCATAACATTACAGTGTGTGAACCATAATGTAGCCTGTGATATATATATATATATATATATATATATTTATAAATTACAATGTCGTGTCCCATAGACAAAGAAGTGCTAATATTTCATGAGAACTTCTTGTTCGTTGGCTTGCAAAAATAACAATTGACTCAGAATTGACTCAGAATTGACTCAGAACTGACTCCGAACTGACTCCGAACTGACTCAGTGAGGAGGTACGACCAAAACTCATGAAAACCTTGCATTAAAAAAAAGATCTGGTGTTCATATACTGTAAGTATACTGCAGCATCCTTCAAAAGAGCCTTAGTGATATAACAACTGAACAACAAAGACATTCATGAGACAGTGTAATCCGAAAAGCCCAGTGATTTTGCAAGGCTCCTCCGTAAGACTGCAGAACGCGCTGTTTGCTGTGACATAACGACGTGGGGAAATAGGTTTTGGTTGGCCTGCGAGCGCTGGGGCTATGTTTTACCAGCCCCAAGGGACGCCCAGTGTGAAATGAGAACCGTCAACATGCATTAAATATATACCATACGTGGGAGGAAAAGAAGAGCCAGTGCCAAGCCAGCAAGCCAACCGCAGACTGAGTGCTTCTGGGTAATACCGGAGTGAGGAGAGACAGCGGTTTGAAATGACAAACACAGTCGGTTGGTCAATTAGCAGTGTAGGAGAAATCACAATGGCAATAATGAATTGCTTTACATATAGATAGGCTGAGAGTGGGGTATCGGGCGGCAGGCGGTTAGCGGTGGGGGCCTTGCAAACAGACGCATTCCATTCGGCATCTATCACAATAGTGGTGTCGTGGTGGGCGGTGGCAGTCGTTAATCAGGCAGGATAACAGGACAAACAGTGGCCTCTGTCTGTCTGTCTGGTACTCAGAGTGGCTCACCCAACAACACCGGCTAATACTCAATCACTTTGGAGGAGTACTTAACACACTCAGGGTGTAGAGAGACACATGGAGACACTCGAGTGCCACATGTATAGACAAATGAACATAAATACACGCATCTAAATGCCATTTGGAAACAATATTCCACTAGAGCTGGGAAGTGTCTCAAGATACAATATTATAATGATACTTACGTGACACTTACGTGATACAATATGTAATGTAAATCTTATGATTCTATATGTACAGTGATTCTATATGTATAGTGATTCTATATGTACAGTGATTCTACATGTATAGTGATTCTATATGTATAGTGATTCTATATCTATAGTGATTCTATATGTATAGTGATTCTATATGTACAGTGATTCTATATGTACAGTGATTCTATATGTATAGTGATTCTATATGTATAGTGATTCTATATGTACAGTGATTCTATATGTATAGTGATTCTATATGTACAGTGATTCTATATGTACAGTGATTCTATATGTATAGTGATTCTATATGTATAGTGATTCTATATGTATAGTGATTCTATATGTATAGTGATTCTATATGTATAGTGATTCTATATGTATAGTGATTCTATATGTATAGTGATTCTATATGTATAGTGAGTGATTTCTATATGTACAGTGATTCTATATGTACAGTGATTCTATATGTATAGTGATTCTATATGTATAGTGATTCTATATCTATAGTGATTCTATATGTATAGTGATTCTATATGTATAGTGATTCTATATGTATAGTGATTCTATATGTTCATATGTATAGTGATTCTATATGTATATGTACAGTGATTCTATATGTATAGTGATTCTATATGTATAGTGATTCTATATGTATAGTGATTCTATATGTATAGTGATTCAATATGTACAGTGATTCTATATGTATAGTGATTCTATATGTATAGTGATTCTATATGTACAGTGATTCTATATGTATAGTGATTCTATATGTAGTGTGATTCTATATGTACAGTGATTCTATATGTAGTGTGATTCTATATGTATAGTGATTCTATATGTAGTGTGATTCTATATGTACAGTGATTCTATATGTAGTGTGATTCAATATGTACAGTGATTCTATATGTATAGTGATTCTATATGTATAGTGATTCTATATGTACAGTGATTCTATATGTATAGTGATTCTATATGTAGTGTGATTCTATATGTACAGTGATTCTATATGTAGTGTGATTCTATATGTACAGTGATTCTATATGTAGTGTGATTCTATATGTATAGTGATTCTATATGTAGTGTGATTCTATATGTACAGTGATTCTATATGTACAGTGATTCTATATGTAGTGTGATTCTATATGTATAGTGATTCTATATGTATAGTGATTCTATATGTACAGTGATTCTATATGTATAGTGATTCTATATGTAGTGTGATTCTATATGTATAGTGATTCAATATGTACAGTGATTCTATATGTATAGTGATTCTATATGTATAGTGATTCTATATGTATAGTGATTCTATATGTAGTGTGATTCTATATGTATAGTGATTCTATATGTATAGTGATTCTATATGTACAGTGATTCTATATGTATAGTGATTCTATATGTATAGTGATTCAATATGTATAGTGATTCAATATGTAATGTAAATCTTATGATTCAATATGTATAGTGATTCAATATGTATAGTGATACAATATGTAATGTAAATCTTATGATTCAATATGTATAGTGATTCAATATGTATAGTGATTCAATATGTACAGTGATTCTATATGTATAGTGATTCTATATGTATAGTGATTCTATATATATATATTGTGATTCTACATGTATAGTGATTCTATATGTATAGTTTTCCATATGTATTGTGATTCTATATGCACAGTGATTATATGTGTATTGTGATTCTATATATATTGTGATTCTATATGTACAGTGATTATATGTGTATTGTGATTCTATATGTATAGTGATTCTATATGTATAGTGATTCTATATGTATAGTGATTCTATATGTAGTGTGATTCTATATGTACAGTGATTCTATATGTATAGTGATTCTATATGTATAGTGATTCTATATGTATAGTGATTCTATATGTATAGTGATTCTATATGTATAGTGATTCTATATGTACAGTGATTCTATATGTATAGTGATTCTATATGTAGTGTGATTCTATATGTACAGTGATTCTATATGTATAGTGATTCTATATGTACAGTGATTCTATATGTATAGTGATTCTATAGTGATTCTATATGTATAGTGATTCTATATGTATAGTGATTCTATATGTATAGTGATTCTATATGTATAGTGATTCTATATGTATAGTGATTCTATATGTATTGTGATTCTATATGTATAGTGATTCTATATGTATAGTGATTCTATATGTATAGTGATTCTATATGTATAGTGATTCTATATGTATTGTGATTCTGTATGTATAGTGATTTTATATGTATCGTGATTCTATATGTAGTAGCTTAACAGTATTTATTATGTACCAAACGGTAACAGTAGTAAGGCATGTCCTATACAAATGACCTACTTCACCAGTGAAACTTGTACTCTCCGTCTCTCCACTGTTTGTGTCATACATAAGCTGTCGTTAGTGGCTCTGTCCCTTCAGGAAGAGACGACGATACCAGAGTAAATACAGAGAGAAGATAAGGCCTTCAGCAGCGCTCCCAGAATCAACCGCCTCAACCGCCTCAGATATGCTAAACTGAGTGGGGTTACAGCACTCAGACGGCTTAATCACGGTAAGAGGCCTCTCGAGCCCGGCTCCTCAAAAACCTGCCACAAGGTTCTGTTTTAGACTGGCATTACTACAGCAAGGGTTAATCAAGAGTCCTGTTGTGACGGATGTGTGCTTGGTGGTTGCATTATGTTATTGCTGTTGATAGCTTTAGAGAAACCTTCTGCTCATAGGCCATGGTGCTAAGGGGATCCACAGAGGACACAATCTCAAACGCGCTTTCCCACCTGGACAAAAGGAACACCTATGTGAGAATGCTGTTCATTGACTACAGTTCAGCGTTCAACACCATAGTGCCCACAAAGCACATCATTAAGCTAAATACCCTGGGACTAAACACCTCCCTCTGCACCTGGATTCTGGACTTCCTGGCGGGCTGCACCCAGGTGGTAAGGGTAGGCAACAGCACATTTACCACACTGATCCTCAAAACGGGGGCCCCTCAGGGCTGCGTGCTTAGTCCCCTCCTGTACTCCCTGTTCACCCACGTCTGCATGGCCAAGCTTAACTCTAACACCATCATTAAGTTTGCTGACGACACAACAGTGGTAGGCCTGATCACCATCAATGATGAGACAGCCTATAGGGAGGAGGTCAGAGACCTGGCAGTGTTATGCCAAGACAACAACCTCTCCTTCAACGTGAGCAAGACAAAGGAACTGATGGTGTCTTTTGTGTCCACATCACCAACAAACTATTATGGTCCAAACACACCAAGACAGTCATGAAGAGGGCACGACACAGCCTTTTCCCCCTCAGGAGACTGAAAAGATTTGGCATGGGTCCCCAGATCCTCAAAAAGTTCTACAGGTGCACCATCGAGAGCATACTGACCGGTTGCATCACCACCTGGTATGGCCACTGCTCAGCATCCAACCGTAAGCCACTACAGAGGGTAGTGCGTATGGCCCAGTACATGACTTGGGCCAAGCTTCCTGCCTTCCAGGACCTATATACTAGCTGGTGTCAGAGGAATGTCCCAAAAATGGTCAAAGACTCCAGTCACCCAAGTCATAGACTGTTCTCTCTGCTCCCGCACGGCAAGCAGTACCGGAGTGCCAAGTCTCGGTCCCAAGCCATAGTGCTGCAGAACAATTCATCAAATGGCCACCAGGACTATTTATAATTGCCCTCCCCCTCCCCCTCTCTCCTTTGTTTTTTTTTACACTGCTGCTACTTGCTGTTTATTATCTATTATCTATGCATAGCCACTTTACCCCTACCTATATGTAGAAATTGCCTTGAATAACCTGTACCCCCACACAATGACTCGGTACCGGTACCCCCTGTATATAGCCTCGTTATTGTCATTGTTATTTTGTTACTTATTAATTAATTTTTAAAAATGACTTTAGTTGATTTATTGAATATTTTCTTAACACTATTTCTCGAACAGCATTGTTGGTTAAGGGCTTGTATGTAAGCATTTCAAGGTAAGGTCTACACCTGTTGTATTCGGCGCATTTGACAAATACACTTTGATATGATCCTATCATGGGGAAGACTGTAATAGGGTTTCAACCACTTGGTTGGCAGCACCGAGGGCTGACACTTAATTTAGAGAGGCTTGAGTCTGCACTTAGATGCCTTGGATAGCTTATTGAGAGCGATTAAAACGAAGCTTCTCCATTGGAATGGTATTCAAGAGCATGTGTGATGTCTTTTTACATGAAATGGAATCGGTGATGATCACATGCTGCTCTGCATAATCTAAAAAAAGACCCCCCAGTTGTCAGCGTAATCACGGTATCACGTGACCACTAAAGCAATGTGAATGAGAGACAGTAGAAACAGCCATTACTATAGCGGACACTTGGTCAGTGTCATGCTCCGGAACAGAGGCTTCCTTTCTTTTGACATCAGTTCCATTTAGCCAAACAAACACCCCATTTCTCCAAGCGGTCCAATATCATCTGACAGACGCAAATCCACCGAGAGACCCCGAGAAATGTTTATGTTAATTATGTAAATTTAAATAGCTTAGCAACTCGAGATGCAAGAGAAGTGCAATCCAATTACCCAAGCTAGAGGGTGAAAAAAACACAACAGTGATTAGAACAGGGTTGCCAGGGTTTCAAGTGACATTTTAGTTGCTAAAAGAATGTGTGTGTGTGTGTGTGTGTGTGTGTGTGTGTGTGTGTGTGTGTGTGTGTGTGTGTGTGTGTGTGTGTGTGTGTGTGTGTGTACGTGTGTGTGTGTGTGTGTACCTGTGTGTGTGTGTACCTGTGTGTGTCTGTGTGTGTGTGTGTGTGTGTGTGTGTGTGTGTGTGTGTGTGTGTGTGTGTGTGTGTGTGTGTGTGTGTGTGTGTGTGTGTGTGTGTACGTGTGTGTGTGTGTGTGTACATGTGTGTGTGTGTGAGTGCGTGTGTGTGTGTGTGTGTGTGTGTGTGTATAGAGTGCTTCAAGCCAGATCAATACAGTATCAGGCAAACATTAAAAACATTTAATCAAACCCTGATTGGTAAAAGCAGGCATTATTTCCCCACATCTTCTCTGACTCTATTGCAAGCTCTACTGTGTTACATAGTGGTGGTTGGCTGAGACACAGCTGACATATTGAGCTCAATGGCTCGGCAGAGAAAGGGAAAAGTCATAAATCCAATGCGGTACTGAGCACAGGGAAGTATGCTGGAAGCCATTAACGTCAATAGAGGTGCAGGCTCAGCCAATTGACTATGGTGGTCTATGTGAGCTGCCCTCCTCTGTCTGATTGATACAGATTACAGCTAAACAGACTGCAGCTAAGTGGATAGAATTGAAAGATATGGACAGAGGAACACGCAAACATTTCAATGGAGGACAAGCTCGAGTTGCCGGAACACTGAGTATTCTCTCTGTGACAGGAAGGTTTGGATAGGCCGAGGGGAGGATAAGAAGACTGCAGAAGGGGAAGCTTATGATGGAGCACATCAAGACAAGTCTCGCTTCGGCTCTGACATCTTTGACTTAGAACAGTGCAGCAAGCAACACACAACCCTGAGAGAAGCAGCCAGAAACATTTCTAGAGCACAGTGAAGTCGTGGAGTCAATTGTCAATGCGAAACCAGGACACAATGCGAAACCAAGTTCCTGCTGTCTGAGGATACACAGCAAAGCAAAGGACAGCGGCAGTAATGGTTGTGGTAAACATCATCATCGGCCATTCCGGAGCCATGAATCAGTGTGACCAGCGGGGACCTGCAGCCAATGAGGCGCTGTGGAAGATGGCTGAGCAGCCAATGGGGTGCCCTGTCTGTGTGGATTGACCAGGATCAATAGCTGGATGTACATGTGTGGAAACTCTCAACCTGGACCACCTCCTCGCCAACTTCAAATCAACCCCCTTCAAGACCATAAACTTCCACTGACCCCGATAACCCACATCATATATCCACACATCACACATGTACACACTATAAAGCGCTACGTTAGAATAGGACAAAGTAGTTTGGACCTTACCGTGGCCCCCACGCGTGAGGAACGGCATCCTGTTGATGGCGATGGGCACCGTTCCATGTTTGTTGTGGAAGTGGTGGACGTGGTGGGTGGTGCTGAGGCTGGAGGACACGCGGGCGGCCACTGCAGGGCAGGGGAAGGCCAGCAGGGCCAGGGAGAGCACCAGCCGGAACAGGCAGGCCGGGCTGGCCCACACCAGGAGCGCCGCGGACCGCTGCACTAGCAGCAGTCCTCCGCCCACCTCCAGGACCGCCTGAAGCACGGGGGCGGTTTTCCAAGGGAGCATCATTCCTCTCCAACTTCCTCCCACGCGACAGGAAGAGGAAGACGACATTTCAGATGGATCCAGGGCCCATGATCCCCGGCTTCCCAGCACAATTAAAATGAAAGAGAATGAACAAAAACAAGATCCTCCTCCTGAAGACAATGATCCCAAAAACACTGCAGGAAAAAAAGGTATGTTCAGGAGAAAGAAAAACCCAAATCTTTCCAAAAAAGGAGCAAAATTCTCAAATCCAGCGATGAAATCCTTCCAGGAGCCTATTTCCTATTCCTATCCTCCAGAGCACCAAAAATACAAAACCCAAAAAACAACAGCACCCCCCCCAAAAAACGACCCTCCCCCCTTGCCAACTAAAGATTTTTGTTAAAGCACTCTAATAGGCACCACAACACAAATGATCACTGGCAGCCTAAACAGCAACCGATTAATCAGGGGAACACATATTCTAAAACCAAAATGCCTCCATCTGTAAAACTAAATGACTAATCTTATCTCGATAACCCTGTTTACTGTCGATAGTAACTGAAGGTTTCCTCTGCCTTGCGAGAGCGCTACAAACCTTCTCGGTCCAGAGCCTGAGCCCTCGGTGTGGTTAAAAAAACGACCACCATCCCCACCGTTTGCTGGACGAAATCTCTCACATCGGAAAACAACAGGCAAAAAAGGGATAGAGTGATGGAGAGAGGGCTAGTGCAGCGCCAAGACGATGGAGGTGCAGCTGAATCCAGCTTCCAGGCTTTCAAATCCCTGGAGGGACGACAGAGCAGAGCAGTCTGCAGCAGAGAGTGGAAGAGACAGGGATGTGGAAAATGAGTACAAGGCAAAGCAGGAGAAGAAGCAGCAGCAAGAGTAGCTATATTCCCCACAACTACAGACTCTCAGAATCCCTCTCCCCTTGCGGAGAGAGCCGAGCTGGGATGGAGAGCAGCGTGGATATGGACACAGAGGCAGTAGAGTCTCACCCAAGAGAGCATCCAAGTGATCCTTATTCCTCTCCGGCTCTGAAAAGCATCATAGCGTATCGATCCTTCAAAACCCTCTTTGTCTCCTTCCTAACACAATATCACACAGTACCCTGTGCTTGTCCCTGTAGATGGAAAAAGATTCCCGGATCTCTCGCGCTCAGTCTGTGGATTCCAAGACACTGGTCTGAGGAAGAGGTAGTCCTCTCGGAGCTCCGGCACAGACTGCTGGCTGTCTGGCTCAGACCGGCGCCACTGCTGTGAAATTCATGCTAATTGAAACAGGGGCTGCAGCAACGAGAGCATCCTTCCCCTCTCTCCTTCTAAGAGACTCTCCTGATCCAGCGGTCTATAGGCAGGCTATCCGCGTACGCTGGGGCAGCAGAACACGAGACCGTGGCATAAATGGAGCAAGGGAAGGTGGACGCACTCCGCTCCCTTTGAAAGTACAGCCAGACTACGATACTTAGAGCCAAGAGGAGACGAGGGGAGAGAGTGTGAGAGAGTGTGAGAGAGTGAGAGAGAGTGAGAGAACGAGAATTTAGGAGGGGAGGGAGGAGAGAGAGAGAGTCAGGGAGGAGGGGTAGCAGGCAGGCAGACATGCTTGTGTATGCACACACACTACAAAAACAGAGTGAAGCTACTGATTTTGTGGCCAATGTATGGGCTCTCACCGGGTACTGTAAGTAACAGCTTGGTGGACTGTTGGGGCTATTCTTGTTCCAGAGTCACTGGAATAACAACATACCAGCATGAATCAGAGAGGAATAAGGAATAAACGTTCACATGCAGGTTAAAAATAAACAACAGATGCACCCATACAAAAATGTGTATCTGCCTGCACACACACACACAAACAAAGAGGGTGAGTTGGTCCCTGATGGTGATGAATAATTTCTATCATCCTCCCCATTGTTTTGTATCATCCTCCTTTCTTTCATATCATCCTCCCCTCTTTCATATCATCCTCCCCTCTTTCATATCATCCTCCCCTCTTTCATATCATCCTCCCCTCTTTCATATCATCCTCCCCTCTTTCATATCATCCTCCTCTCTTTCATATCATCCTCCCCTCTTTCATATCATCCTCCCCTCTTTCATATCATCCTCCCTCTTTCATATCATCCTCCATATTATCCTCTTTCATATCATCCTCCCCTCTTTCATATCATCCTCCCCTCTTTCATATCATCCTCCTCTCTTTCATATCATCCTGTCCTCTTTCCTCCCCTCTTTCATATCATCCTCATCCCCTCTTTCATATCATCCTCCCTCTCTCTTTCATATCATCCTCTTTCCCTCTTTCATATCATCCTCATCCCCTCTTTCATATCATCCTCCCCTCTTTCATATCATCTCCCTCTTTCATATCATCCTCTCTTTCATATCATCATCCCCTCTTTCATATCATCCTCCCCCTCTTTCATATCATCCTCCCCTTTCATATCATCCTCCTCTCTTTCATATCATCCTCCCTCTTTCATATCATCCTCCCCTCTTCATATCATCCTCTCTTTCATATCATCCTCCTCTCTTTCATATCATCCTCCCCTCTTTCATATCATCCCTCATATCTTTCATATCATCCTTCTTTCATATCATCCTCCCCTCTTTCATATCATCCTCCCCTCTTTCATATCATCCTCCTCTCTTTCATATCATCCTCATATCATCCTCTCTCCCTCTTTCATATCATCCTCCCTCTTTCATATCATCCTCCCCTCTTTCATATCATCCTCCCTCTTTCATATCATCCTCCTCTCTTTTCTCTTTCATATCATCCTCCTTTCATATCATCCTCTTTCATATCATCCTCCTCTTTCATATCTCCTTTCATATCATCCTCCCCTCTTTCATATCATCCTCCCTCTTTCATATCATCCTCCCTCTTTCATATCATCCTCTGTTTCATATCATCCTCTCTTTCATATCATCCATATCATCCTCTCTTTCATATCATCCTCCCTCTTTCATATCTCCCTCTTTCATATCATCCTCCCTCTTTCATATCATCCCTCTTTCATATCATCCTCATCCTCCCCTCTTTCATATCATCCTCCCCCTCTCTTTCATATCATCTTCCCCTCTTTCATATCATCCTACTCTCTTTCATATCATCCTCCCCTCTCTCATATCATCCTCCTCTCTTTCTTTCATATCATCCTCCTCTCTTTCATATCATCCTCCCCTCTTTCATATCATCCTCCCCTCTTTCTTTATCATCCCCTCTTTCATATCATCCTCCCCTCTTTCATATCATCCTCCCAACTTTCATATAATCCTCCTCTCTTTCATATCATCCTCCCCTCTTTCATCATATCATCCTCCTCTCCCTCTTTCATATCATCCTCCCCTCTTTCATATCTCTTTCTTTCATATCATCCTCCTCCCTCTTTGATATCATCCTCATCCCCTCTTTCATATCATCCTCCTCTCTTTCATATCATCCTCTTTCTCTCTTTCATATCATCCTCCTCTCTTTCATATCATCCTCCCCTCTTTCATATCATCCTGTCCTCTTTCATATCATCCTCCTCTCTTTGATATCATCCTACTCTCTTTCATATCATCCTACTCTCTTTCATATCATCCTCCCCTCTTTCATATCCTCCTCCTCTCTTTCATATCATCCTACCCTCTTTCATATCATCCTCCCCTCTTTCATATCATCCTCCTCTCTTTGATATCATCCTCCCCTCTTTCATATCATCCTACTCTGTTTCATATCATCCTACTCTCTTTCATATCATCCTCCTCTCTTTCATATCATCCTGTCCTCTTTCATATCATCCTCCCCTCTTTCATATCATCCTCCTCTCTTTGATATCATCCTCCCCTCTTTCATATCCTCCTCCTCTCTTTGATATCATCCTCCCCTCTTTCATATCATCCTACTCTCTTTGATATCATCCTCCCCTCTTTCATATCATCCTCCCCTCTTTCATATCATCCTCCTCTCTTTCATATCATCCTCACCTCTTTCATATATCATCCTCCCCTCTTTTATATCATCCTCCCCTCTTTCATATCATCCTACTCTCTTTCATATCATCCTACTCTCTTTCATATCATCCTCCCCTCTCATATCATCCTCCTCTCTTTCATATCATCATCCCCTCTTTCATATCATCCTACTCTCTTTCATATCATCATCCCCTCTTTCTTATCATCCTCCTCTCTTTCATATCATCCTCCCCTCTCATATCATCCTCCTCTCTTTCATATCATCCTCCTCTCTTTCATATCATCCTCCCCTCTTTCATATCATCCTCCCATCTTTCATATCATCCTCCTCTCTTTCATGTCATCCTCCTCTCTTTCATATCATCCTCCCCTCTTTCATATCATCCTCCCATCTTTCATATCATCCTACTCTCTTTCATATCATCCTCCTCTCTTTCATATCATCCTCCCCTCTCATATCATCCTCCTCTCTTTCATATCATCCTCCTCTCTTTCATATCATCCTCCCCTCTTTCATATCATCCTCCCATCTTTCATATCATCCTCCCCTCTGTACTCCTTTTTCATCCTTTCATTGCTACATGCCTCTCTCATCCACTAGCCATGAATATCACACTCCCATTTGTCTTTTCCTCATACCTCCACTGGTCTCTTTCTGCTATTCGTGTCATAGGAGGCCAGGGTAGCCAGGTAGAGATATAGTGATGAGGAGGCACAGACCGGTGGCACCAGCTAGAGAAATAAATGATGGACAGACGGGAGGACCAAAGAGAGTGGGAGAAGGAGAGAGAAAGAGAGAGAGGAGAGAGGGTGAAGGAGAGACAAACTAAGAGAGAGAGAAGTAGAGAGTGTAAAAGAGAGAGAGAGAGAGAAGGGAGGGAGAGGAAGAGAGAGAGAGAGAGAGAGGAAGAGGAAGAAAGAGATGGAACACATCATATAAATCACGGCTGATAGAGATCTCAGTTGGAAACGCCTCGCTGCTCTGAGAAGAGCAGTCTCGAAAAAATAGGCAAACAGAAAAAGCCAGCACCACTCTTCCCTCTGTGACAGGAGGACAGGGCTATCACTCAGATACACATACACACAGCCCCCCAGCATCAGTGGTGGTCTCGCCTAACAGAGACAGGTGGAGCCAGCCCCGGGGCTATCAGGGAGATGAGGTTGGACACCTGGGCCAGGGTGAGCTACGACACGGCTTGACCCAGACACCTGTCTAGAGGTGGCATGGATAGAACCAGGAAGCACATCACCATACACCCAGCCTTCTGTGGTTTAGAAGTGGGCCTGGGATGTCTACATTGAGCCAGCAGTTAGCGCTAGGCTAGGAGAGAGTATGTCCAATCGGTAGGAACACTTAGCTCTGTAGATGGAAGGGTACTGTCTTTGCTAGACAAAATCACACTCTGTTGGTTATGTTATTGTATGCAGAAACTTGTCCTGAGAAACGTCTTACAACTGAAATGTTGACAACTAGTCTCTTGTGATTGTTTTTCTATGAACAGAGACACACTGGATAAAACCACTACCATACAGAGGTGTTTTTCCACTCAGGTGAAGGGGTGTGTGAGGGGGGAACTGAACATGGTGAAATTCACGATGGGTCAGCTACTGTATCCCTGCCTTTGCTGGGGGTTCCCTAAAGGCTGAGAAAAACACACCGCCAGTAGTGTGTCGTCCTCACCTGTCCTCCTGTCCTCACCTGTCCTCACCTGTCCGCACCTGTCTCCACCTGTCCTCCTATCCTCCACTCCGAGGTGATGCAAACCTGTCCCCAAGGGCACCGCTGCCCCTAAAATGTTATCCCTGTGTAACTTGCCATGCACTCCCTCCAAAAAGGCAAGTGAGGTCAGATAGAGAGAGGAAGTGGGATTACAGTTCCTGGCAGTGTACAGATCAAATACCCCCCTCTGCTCCTAATGCCTCTCTTCCCTACTGCCTAATCCCAAGAAAACTCTTCTACGCTAACCACATAATTAACTCCACCCCTTTGTCCTCCAGTCCATATACAGTGTGTGTTGGGCTGAGGACCATAAAAGAAAAGAGTTATTGAAGAGAGATTGGTGAAGAAATGTAGTATTCTGTTAACAATAGGACTGCAATGATTTAGCAAGCCTGAGAGATCAGCGTTTATGTGTGAGGAAACGCTCATCTCCAGGAGGTGGCTATGTCACGGCATGGTTAGAGTGTGGTAACGAGGCAACGTTTTAGATTTTTCCTTCTCAGAAGAGGTCAGGAAAAAAAAGACATGCTGAATCCCATTTCTCGCACAGCGGGGGAGGCGGAAACACACAAAGCAAGTCATCACTTTTTAACTCCCGGCTCCCATTTGGATAATTCAATAACTTTTCCTCCAAACCGATTCAAATGTTAGCCGCTTATGTACTGTACGTGAACTTTGTGAAGAAGCTCAAGCTGTCAGCCAATGGGACACACTATCAACACACAGTTTAGCAACATGATGCTAAAATTAGCAACAGATTCAGTACAGCACAGTATGTATTCTGTAGCATTGCACAAGTAGAGGCTATGAGGGTCACATGAGGCATATGAGGCACATTTTTGAGCAACTAGCTAACTAGCTAGCAATGGCTATGGAGTTAGCTATGGATTATCAAGTAGCTATATGGATTATCAAGTAGCTATAGTATTCAGTCTAGCCCGCTAACAGTAAGGCAAACGAGGCTACAGCCTGAGTTTAGCAACTAGCTATGGAGATGTACTAGCTATTCACAAGCTTTGGATTAGCGAGTAGCTACAAAATGGCTATTTTGATACAGTTGTTTGAGTAGCTTCCTTGGCTAAAGTAATGGTTGGTTTATAATAATGCAGACTTAATGTTAACATCACTTTTGGAGAAAATAGAGAGAGAGACACAGCTGACTGTGGGCTGTAATCTAATTACACTGTGTATGTACTTCCTCTCATAGTCTGCTCTCAGGGACCCGGGTAATTCAAATCTATCTGTTTTCTACAAGCCCTAGATTTATTTCACTGCTCCCCTGTACTCAGGCATCCACCCACCACTCACCATCCCTCCTTCACAGCCACATACCGAGGTAGAGAGCGAGAGGGAAGAGAGGGGAGAAAGGAGGGATACAGCTATGGAGAATTGCTAAGTGCATTAGGAGAGACAAATGAATCCACTAATAACATCATGGTCTCAGTAGCTGTGAAGGAGCCTCAGTATCAGGTTGTATCAGATACAACAATCTTGTCAAAGACCATGTGATCTTCCCTGCTCTCACTGTGGCTTGCATGTTCAAAGGATAATGAGATTGTAAAAATAAAATAAAAACGCATTTATGTAATAACGCACACATGAGCAGGAGACAGGCAGGCGAGGGGGGGTGTGAGAGATGGAGAGAGGGAAGGAGTGAGAGATGGAGAGAGGGAAGGAGTGAGAGATGGAGAGAGGGAAGGAGTGAGAGATGGAGAGAGGGAAGGAGTGAGAGATGGAGAGAGGGAAGGAGTGAGAGATGGAGAGAGGGGAAGGAGTGAGAGACGGAGAGAGGGAAGGAGTGAGAGATGGAGAGAGGGAAGGAGTGAGAGATGGAGAGAGGGAAGGAGTGAGAGATGGAGAGAGGGAAGGAGTGAGAGATGGAGAGAGGGAAGGAGTGAGAGATGGAGAGAGGGAAGGAGTGAGAGATGGAGAGAGGGAAGGAGTGAGAGATGGAGTGAGAGATGGAGAGAGGGAAGGAGTGAGAGATGGAGAGAGGGAAGGAGTGAGAGACGGAGAGAGGGAAGGAGTGAGAGATGGAGAGAGGGAAGGAGTGAGAGACGGAGAGAGGGAAGGAGTGAGAGACGGAGAGAGGGAAGGAGTGAGAGACGGAGAGAGGGAAGGAGTGAGAGATGGAGAGAGGGAAGGAGTGAGAGATGGAGAGAGGGAAGGAGTGAGAGATGGAGAGAGGGAAGGAGTGAGAGACAGAGAGAGGGAAGGAGTGAGAGATGGAGAGAGGGAAGGAGTGAGAGATGGAGAGAGGGAAGGAGTGAGAGATGGAGAGAGGGAAGGAGTGAGAGATGGAGAGAGGAAGGAGTGAGAGACGGAGAGAGGGAAGGAGTGAGAGATGGAGAGAGGGAAGGAGTGAGAGACGGAGAGAGGGAAGGAGTGAGAGATGGAGAGAGGGAAGGAGTGAGAGACGGAGAGAGGGAAGGAGTGAGAGACGGAGAGAGGGAAGGAGTGAGAGACGGAGAGAGGGAAGGAGTGAGAGACGGAGAGAGGGAAGGAGTGAGAGACGGAGAGAGGGAAGGAGTGAGAGACGGAGAGAGGGAAGGAGTGAGAGACGGAGAGAGGGAAGGAGTGAGAGATGGAGAGAGGGAAGGAGTGAGAGATGGAGAGAGGGAAGGAGTGAGAGACGGAGAGAGGGAAGGAGTGAGAGATGGAGAGAGGGAAGGAGTGAGAGATGGAGAGAGGGAAGGAGGAACTGTGCTGTAGGTAAAAAGGGAGGAGGAGAGGAGCCTGCCTGTTTCACACATCTTAATCAACTCTGATGATACATCCCAGAGAGAGAAGCAGTTTGAGAGACACTGACATTAATAACTAGCAACAACCCCCCCAACCCTCTCGACATGATAGAAGCCCACCGCCTCTCCATCGCTTCCTTTCGGCCAATCAGATCGCAGATCTCCCTGAACCCATTTTATAGAACCCCATTTATGGTATGTACAATAACAAGCCCTAGATGTCTCTCAGAGAAGACAGTAATGGGGGTGTTATCTGGCAATGCTGTTGTTTATTCAATCCGATCTGGAATCTATCACCGGTTGACGGGGTTCCCCGGGGCATAAAAGCCAGATTCTCTGAATCAGCGTTTGTGCCTGGTTACAAAATGAACTGTCAGGCCTCCTGAGTGGTGCAGTGGTCTAAGGCAATGCACCGCAGTGCTAGCTGTGCCACTAGAGATTCTGGGTTCGAGTCCAAGCTCTGTAGCAGCCAGCCGCAACCAGGAGACCTATGGGGCGGTGCACAATTGGCCCAGCGTCATCCGGGTTAGGGGAAGGTTTGGCCGGCAGGGATGTCCTTGGCGCACCAGCGACTCCTGTGGCGTGCCGGGCGCACTGCACGCTGACACGGTCGCAAGGTGTACGGTGTTTCCTCTGACACATTGGTATGGCTGGCTTCCAGGTTAAGAGGGCATTGTGTCGAGAAGCAGTGTGGCTTGGTTGGGTTGTGTTTCGGAGGACCCACGGCTCTCGACCTTTGCCTCTCCTGAATCCGTACGGGAGTTGCAACGATGAGACAAGACTGTAACTACCAATACCATGAAATTGGGGAGAAAAAGGGGTAATAAAAGGTTTAAAAAAGAAATGTCCACCAGAGATCTCTGAGAAGATGTAGTTCATTGTAGGAGAAGCCCCATTCCATTTTCCCCAACAACATTTATCAACATCCTCCTTTCTTTTTCAATGTCACACCCACCCATCTAAATAAGATACAATGAGAACAATATCAAACCGATATCAACATGTCCTTCCCCTGAATGGCCCCTTTTCTCCATCACCTGGAGCCTTGGGCCATCCATCTACCACTGAACAAGGACCACAGGATGGCTCCAATGGGCCAATCGAGCTAAACATCAAAACATAATAATATGTCTGTCTGTCTGTCTGTTTACTATGACCAAAGGTACGTTTCCTATACTAGCGTTACATTGTGAGTATTATAATGAGGCGAAATGGGAAAGGGGTTGGCTAGGATTGTGAGCGGCTGAAAACGCAATTCCAGAAGAACACAGGCTGGTAGTAATCTGCTGCACAGGAGGACAAAAGAAAGTCTATTTTGACAATAATTTACTATTTTACTATTTCAATGGGCAATGCAGGCTCAACAATGCTGCCAGCTACACAGAGAGAGATGGAGAGAGCAAGAGAGAGAGAGATGGAGAGAGCGAGAGAGATGGAGAGAGACAGATAGAGGGGAGGGGGGGGTCTTCCTAAAGGACCAGATTGCAGTGCTCTCGGGTATGAGACACCAGAGTGTTTAAAACTGAATTACATCTAATTTATCCCTTGCCAGAAAATAAGTGAAGAGGAACTGCTGATAACTGCTGGGAGACAGAGAGAAGGAGGGAGAGAGAGAGAGGAAAAAGAGAGGAGAGAGCGAAAAGAGAAAGAGAGAGAAAGAGGGAGAAACAGAGAGAGCAAGACCAGGGAGAGAGAGAAAGAGAGAGCGAAACAAGGGAGGAGGAAGAGAAAGAGAGAGCGAAACGAGGAGGGAGAGAACAACATCAAGTAAGGCGTATTTAAAACATGAGCTATTCTGGAAGTTTTGTGGGTATTTAGATCCAATAAATGGGAAGCGGCTATTGATTTAAGCTCCAAACAGCAAGCGGAGATTCGCTTCCTTATTTCACAGATTACACACAACACCATGAGAAGTCCACTGGGAATAGATGGTTGTGGAAGTCTTCCTCCTTCCCCTTTCTTCTACACAAAGGAGAAATACGCGCCAAACTTTGAGTTATGATCTCATATGCTGTGCTGATAGTGCTTCCTACATCAACATCCTGTGATTTATAACCTATACAGAATGATAACTAAATACACTCTGCTCAGACCCATGAGGTTATTAAATGAGGATTTAATGGTACATTGACTCTTAGGCTGCGTTTAGAGAGGCAGTCCAATTCTGATATTTTTTACACTAATTGGTCAAATGTTGACCAATCACATCAGATCTTTTCACATCAGATCTTCTTCAGAGCTAATCTGATTGGTCAAGAGACACATTAGAGGGGGGGGGGGGATATCTCAATTCGTCTGCCTGTCTAAACGCAGCCATTGTCACCTAGCAGAAGTTGCTGCAAATAGAGTGAACCGTTGATGTCGGCTTCAACTGGAGAGGAGTACGCAGGTGGAAACCAGAGGGTCAACAACATTTTAACATTTTAATTCCATGAAAAATGTTCTAACTAGTTACCATTGGAGATCTTTCTCTGCCACAATTGAGACTGAGTTCACTGATCTTAGACAAAGGTGCTGGACCAGTGAGGCTGCAGTTCAACATCGCTTAAAAGCTCCCTAAAAAAAAACTGTTTCAATATTGTTTACAGGTCCACTACTTTATCATTCACTGGCTGTGAGTTTCAGTTCGGTCATAATCCGCTTTCCGTGGCCCACATCAGAACACCGGACTGCCCTTACAAAGCAAAGCCCCGCACTCATTCTTTATCAATTCATTTCCCATTGGGCCAACAACATTTCCTTAATTTTTCTTTCTGGATCCCAAGTCATCTATCAACAGGGACAATGGTTAATGACAAGAAAAAGTAGAACTATTGGGCTTGTGATGAATTTCCTGCTGTGTCAGAGCTCCTTTCTGGCAGTGTAGCCGGTGTGTCTGCAGTGCAGAGGCGGCCCCTGAAAATCTGGATGTCATAGTTTATAGCCGGGCGGCCTGGTGCTTGGCTGGAGGTGTCAGCCCTGGTTACACGCCAGGCACGCAGATGCTCATCGCCCAGGGAGCCTGGGATTGAGCTTTAGGGATGGATAGAGCCCATAGCGACAACACTGTACCAGAGTATATCCTAAACCCATTTACACATGATCTACTGAAGTATACTGCACACCAATGATAGCCACACAGTTTATACCGTCCTATTGGATACAGTAAGTCATATACTATTATTGAAACATGAAATACAGTGGGGAGAATAAATAATAATAATAATAAATAATAATAAATTAGGGGAAAATAGTAAAGAAAGAAAATATATTTGAAAAAATATATATTTCAAATATACATGTATATATATATATATATATATATACAGTTGAAGTCAGAAGTTTACATACACCTTAGCCAAATAAATTTTAACTCAGTTTTTCACAATTCCTGACTGTAACAACCATTGGTGGAAGACGGTGAGGACCAAGATGCAGCGTGGTAAGTGCTCATCATTATTTTAATAAACTGAACACTAAATACAACAAGGAAGAAAAGCAACAACCGAAACTGCTCCGTCAGGTGCAAAACGCACTAAACAGAAAATAAACACCTACAACCCAACAGTGAAACCCAGGCTACCTAAGTATGATTCTCAATCAGGGACAACAATTGACAGCTGCCTCAGATTGAGAACCATACTAGGCCGAACTCAAAAACCAACATAGAAAAACAAACATAGACTGCCCACCCAACTCACGCCCTGACCATACTAAAACAAAGATATAATAACAGAACTAAGGTCAGAACCTGACACTGACATTTAATCCTACTAAAAATTCCCTGTCTTAGGTCAGTTAGGGATGACCACTTTATTTTTAGAATGTGAAATGTCAGAATAAAAGTAGAGAGAATGATTTATTTCAGCTTTTATTTCTTTCATCGCATTCCCAGTGGGTCAGAAGTTTACATACACTGAGTTAGTATTTGGTAGCATTGCCTTTAAATTGTTTAACTTGGGTCAAACATTTTGGGTAGCTTTCCACAAGCTTCCCACAATAGGTTGGGTGAATTTTGGTGTAACTGAGTCAGGTTTGTAGGCCTCCTTGCTCAAACACGCTTTTTCGGTTCTGCCCACACATTTTCTATGGGATTGACGTCAGGGCTTTGTGATGGTCACTCCATCACTCCAATGCCTTGACTTTGTTGTCCTTAAGCGATTTTGCCACAACTTTGGAAGTATGCTTGGGGTCATTGTCCATTTGGAAGACTATTTGCGACCAAACTTTAACTTCCTGACTGATGTCTTGCTTCAATATATCCACATCATTTTCCATCCTCATGAAACCATCTATTTTGTGAAGTACACCAGTCCCTCCTGCAGCAAAGCACCCCCACAAGATGATGTTGCCACCCCAGTGCTTCACGGTTGGGATGGTGTTCTTCGGCTTGCAAGCGTCCCTCTTTTTCCTCCAAACATAACGATGGTCATTATGTCCAAACAGTTCAATTTTTGTTTCATCAGACCAGAAGACATTTCTCCAAAAAGTACGATCTTTGTCCCCATGTACAGTTGCAGACCGTAGTCTGGCATTTTTATGGCAGTTTTGGAGAAGTTGCTTCTTCCTTGCTGAGCGGCCTTTCAGGTTATGTCGATATAGGACTCATTTTACTGTGGATATAGATATAGATACTTTTGTATCTATTTCCTCCAGCATCTTCACAAGGTCCTTTGCTGTTGTTCTGGGATTTGTTCTGGGATTGATTTGCACTTTTTGCAAAGTATGTTAATCTCTAGGAGACAGAACGCGTCTCCTTCCTGAGCAGTATGACAGCTGCGTGGTCCCATGGTGTTTATACTTGCGTACTATTGTTTGTACAGATGAACGGGTTACCTTCAGGTATTTGGAAATTGCTCTCAAGGATGAACCAGACTTGTGGAGGTCTACAATTGTTTTCTGAGATCTTGGCTGATTTCTTTTGATTTTCCCATGATGTCAAGCATAGATGCACTGAGTTTGAAGGTAGGCCTTGAAATACATCCACAGGTACACCTCCAATTGACTCAAATGATGTCAATTAGCCTGTCAGAAGCTTCTAAAGCCATGACGTCAGTTTCTGGAATTTTCCAAGCTGTTTAAAGGCACAGTCAACTTGTATGTGTATGTAAACTTCTGACCCACTGGAATTGTGATACAGTGAATTATAAAGTTAAATAATCTGTCTGTAAACAATTGTTGGAAACATTACTTGTGTCATGCACAAAGTAGATGTCCTAACCGACTTGACAAAACTATAGTTTGTTCACAACAAATTTGTGGAGTGGTTCAAAAACGAGCTTTAATGACTCCAACCTAAGTGTTTGTAAACTTCTGACTTCAACTGTATATATTTATTAAAAAATTATATATATATGGGGGATTGGAAATGATGCAGACAATTACATTGATAGACAATGTAATCAATCTGCAATATGAAAGGTGAAGCATTAAAGGGCCATCTGGAGAATCAACAACTGTGTGAGACTGACTTTCCTTTGCATTGTTTGTCCATGTGAATGGAGCCTGCTGTTGTTTATCGTGTGTGTGTGTGCGCGGTTATATGATACATGATTGCGTATGCATGACTTTGTGTGTACTTTTCTTAGTATTTCTGTGTGTGTCGACTAAAGTAAATCCTTGATTGTGTCTCATGCCCTCTAAGGCGGTTGACAGTCAAATGCGTCATGGTCCCTAAACACCGCCACAACTCCAACTGGATTACACACACCTAGCACTATGGGTCAGGCGCTTGGATTAAACACATTGTTGAGCAGGTGTTTAGGGCACAATTTGGCAACCTCACTGTAAATGCCTGGTATCAAATCTCTCCATTTATCGGCCCCACATCAAACACAAAGTCACTGTACATGTTATATGTAAAATAGGACTAGCTTTACCGCTAGTGCACCGCCTGCTGGCTAGTGCACCGCCTGCTGGCTAGTGCACCGCCTGCTTGCTAGTGCACCGCCTGCTGGCTAGTGCACCGCCTGCTGGCTAGTGCACCGCCTGCTGGCTAGTGCACCGCCTGCTGGCTAGTGCACCGCCTGCTGTTATAGGTGGGAAGGTATTTGAGGAAGAGAGCCGAGCCTTTGTGTTGAAACTCTCTCAGAGCTTGAGGAACATGCAGTCTGGGCGCTGGGGAGGATTAAGCTCGGAGGTGATTTATTTTACACTTTCTGATACAGTATTCAATTTGAGCGAGTGAGAAAAAGGAAGAAAGAGAGAATAACAGAGAGAGAGAAAAATAAATGGCTCAAGGAAATGCCCTTAGTATTACTGCAGTGTATTGGCTACTCACCTCTGGCTAAAGCATATGAATTGGAAAGTTCAATACTGTCTGCGTTAACCCTTGATATACCGCTTCGTATCGAGACACGTGGATTCATAAGAAGATTTTGATAGACATTGAATGGCAGAACTTATCTAATGTGGGGAAAAAGGGAAGGTTAAAGTGTTAACTATTTCATTTGTGAATGTTGCCTTTCCATTAACTGGTCTTTTTTTTCACACTTATATCACAACAGAGGCCATAGTTTTCAATCAAAGAGATGCAAGGCAATTGATCTCCTATTCACACACATGTGCACACTCAAGCACAAACACACACTTCCAACCCCCTAGCCTCTGGAAGTACAGTAGATGGGAAGGAGGAGTTGACAGCCGTGGTGTAAGTACTCATAAAGCTTTTTCACACTTAATGACCCAGGGTAAATGCATCACTTTATTTTAATTAAGTCGCAGGAGGAACCTCTTCAGAGAGAGAGAGAGAGAGAGAGAGAGAGAGAGAGAGAGAGAGAGAGAGAGAGAGAGAGAGAGAGAGAGAGAGAGAGAGAGAGAGATTGAAACATTCAAACACGTACAAAAGGATACGCTAACACCATGCGAGGTCCTTTGTTTGAGAAAGGCATGGTGGCCTTGTGTCTTTACACATGTACATTTGGAAAGTATTCAGACCCCTTGACTTTTCCCCCATTTTGTTACAAAACAGCCTTAGTCTTAAATGGATTAAATTTAAAAAATCCTCATCAATCTACACACAATACCTCATAATGACAAAAGTGCCACAATGACAAATTCCCATACTGACATTTTTGCAAAACAGAAATACCTTATTTACATAAGTATTCAGACCCTTTGCTATGAGACTCGAAATTGAGCTCAGGTGCATCCTGTTTCAATTCATCATCCTTGAGATGTTTCTACAACTTGATTGGAGTCCACCTGTGGTAAATTTAATTGATTGGACATGATTTGGAAAGGCACACACCTGTCTATATAAGATCCCACAGTTGACAGTGCATGTCAGAGCAAAAACCAAGCTATGAGGTCAAAGGAATTGACCGTAGAGCTCCGAGACAGGATTGTGTCAAGGCTCAGATCTGGGGAAGGGTACCAAAAAATGTCTGCAGCATTGAAGGTCCCCAAGAACAGTGGCCTCCGTCATTCTTAAATGGAAGAAGTTTGGAACCACCAACATTTTTCATAGAGCTGGCCGCCTGGCCAAACTGAGCAACTGGGGAAGAAGGGCCTTGTTCAGTGAGGTGACCAAGAACCCAATGGTCACTCTGACAAAGCTCCAGAGTTCCTCAGTGGAGATGGGAGAACCTTCCAGAAGGACAACCATCTATGCAGCACTCCACCATTATGGGAGAGTGGCCACACAGAATCCACTCCTCAGTAAAATACACATTACAGCCAGCTTGGAGTTTGCCAAAAGGCACCTAAAGACTCTCAGACCATGAGAAACATGATTCTCTGGTCTGATGAAACCAATATTGAACTCTTTGGCTTGAATGCCAAGCCACACATCTGGAGGAAACCTGGCACCATCCCTACGGTGAAGCATGCCGGTGGCAGCATCATGCTGTGGGGATGTTTTTCAACGGCAGGGACTGGGAGACTAGTCAGGATCAAGGCAAAGATGAATGGAGGAAAGTGCAGAGAGATCCTTGATGAAAACCTGCTCCAGAAAACTCAGGACCTCAGACTGGGGCGACAGTTCATCTTCCAACAGGATAATGACCCCAAGCACACAGCCAAGACAACACAGGAGTCGCTTCGGGACAAGTCTCTGGATGTCCTTTAGTGGCCCAGCCAGAGACCGGACTTGAACCCGATCAAAAATCTCTTGAGAGACCTGAAAATAGCTGTGCAGCGATGCTCCCCATCCACCGGACAAAGCTTGAGAGGATCTGCAGAGAAGGATGGGAGAAACTTCCCAAATACAGGTGTGCCAAGCTTGTAGCATCATACCCAAGAAGACTGGAGGCTGGAATCGCTGCCAAAGTTGCTTCTACAAAGTACTGAGTAAAGGGTCTGAATACTTATGTAAATGTGATCTTTCAGTTTTTGTGTTTTAATTTGCTCAACTTTCCAAAAAACTGTTTTTTGTCACTATGAGGTATTGTGTGTAGATTGATGAGGGAAAAAAAACTATTTAATCCATTTTAGAGTAAGGCTGTAACGTAACAAAATGTGGAAAAAGTCAATGGGTCCGAATACCGAATACGGACCTGAATACAGGTAACTGCCAAAATAAATGAAACACCAACATAAAGTGTCATAATAGGGCACTGGGCATTGGGCCACCACGAGCCAGAACAGCTAGACATAGATTCTACAAGTGTCTGGATACAACACCATTCTTCCATGAGAAATTACATCATTTGGTGTTTTGTTGATGGTGGTGGAAAAAAACGCTGCCTCAGGTGCCACTCCAGAATCTCCCATTGGGTTGAGATCTGGTAACTGACACACACACACACACACACACACACACACACACACACACACACACACACACACACACACACACACACACACACACACACACACACACACACTTTAAACCCCCTATGCTCCTTTCAGAGATCTCTTCTTCCAGCTATGGAAGACAAAACAATGATAATGCGTTAATACGTACAGAGAACACACATTCCGCCATTGCCAAGAATGCGTTCCATTTTCCAAGGTGTGAATGCGTTCCATTTTCCGAGGTGAGAATGCATTCCATTTTCCAAGGTGTGAATGCGTTCCATTTTCCGAGGTGAGAATGCATTCCATTTTCCGAGGTGAGAATGCGTTCCATTTTCCGAGGTGAGAATGCATTCCATTTTCCGAGGTGAGAATGCATTCCATTTTCCGAGGTGTGAATGCATTCCATTTTCCGAGGTGTGCATGCATTCCATTCTCCGAGGTGTGAATGCATTTCATTTCCCGAGGTGTGCATGCGTTCCATTTCCCGAGGTGTGCATGCGTTCCATTTCCCGAGGTGTGCATGCGTTCCATTTCCCGAGGTGTGCATGCATTCCATTTTCCGAGGTGTGCATGCATTCCATTTTCCGAGGTGTGCATGCATTCCATTTTCCGAGGTGTGCATGCATTCCATTTTCCGAGGTGTGCTCTCCTCGCTCAGGAAATATCAAGGAGAATAAATGTTTTCATTAGCTAAAAAAGGAACTTTGGTTCCGAAAGATTTCAAATTGATTTTTCTATGCTTGAAACTCAAAGGAAAGTGCACTTTTTGACAAAGAAAAGAAACCGAGAGCAGAAAACAACATCAATCCCGGTAGGCGGAGGGGTGAAGAAAAGAAAACCAGAAAACAACATCACTCCCGGTAGGCGGAGGGGTGAAGAAAAGAAAACCAGAAAACAACATCACTCCAGGTAGGCGGAGGGGTGAAGAAAGAAAACCAGAAAACAACATCACTCCCGGTAGGCGGAGGGGTGAAGAAAAGAAAACCAGAAAACAACATCACTCCAGGTAGGCGGAGGGGTGAAGAAAAGAAAACCAGAAAACAACATCACTCCCGGTAGGCGGAGGGGTGAAGAAAAGAAAACCAGAAAACAACATCACTCCCGGTAGGCGGAGGGGTGAAGAAAAGAAAACCAGAAAACAACATCACTCCCGGTAGGCGGAGGGTGAAGAAAAGAAAACCAGAAAACAACATCAATCCCAGTAGGCGGAGGGGTGAAGAATAGAAAACCAGAAAACAACATCAATCCCAGTAGGCGGAGGGGTGAAGAAAAGAAAACCAGAAAACAACATCAATCCCAGTAGGCGGAGGGGTGAAGAAAAGAAAACCAGAAAACAACATCAATCCCAGTAGGCGGAGGGGTGAAGAATAGAAAACCAGAAAACAACATCACTCCAGGTAGGCGGAGGGGTGAAGAATAGAAAACCAGAAAACAACATCACTCCCGGTAGGCGGAGGGGTGAAGAAAAGAAACCGAGAGCAGAAAACAACATCAATCCCGGTAGGCGGAGGGGTGAAGAATAGAAAACCAGAAAACAACATCACTCCCGGTAGGCGGAGGGGTGAAGAATAGAAAACCAGAAAACAACATCACTCCCGGTAGGCGGAGGGGTGAAGAAAAGAAACCGAGAGCAGAAAACAACATCAATCCCGGTAGGCGGAGGGGTGAAGAAAAGAAAACCAGAAAACAACATCACTCCAGGTAGGCGGAGGGGTGAAGAAAAGAAAACCAGAAAACAACATCACTCCAGGTAGGCGGAGGGGTGAAGAAAAGAAACTTGACAAGTGCAGACAGGAAATTGAATCACTTGACAATTTGCCTCGCTGCTGGGCCTGGTTCAGGGGTGTCAGGATTATTCTGTAGGAGGCCTCGAATGAATGAGTCAATCACTCGACCTGCACCTCGGTTGATCTCTGCTAGTTTTACACATCACACGCTCACACAAAACGAACTCTCTCTTTCTCGCTCTCTCTACCTCTGGCAGTTACTTATTACTTGCATATCTAAACTGACAACATGTACTTGTTCAATAATTCACATGGCTTTGAGATGAGTCTCCGGGTGAGGTCATGTGTTAGACAAGGAGTCAGAGGTTGACTTAAGTTTCTGTAGTCTGGTGCCAGCTCATTTGAAGATAATGGGTGTACGGGCTAATTAACAAATAACATGAGTTACACCTCTCTCCTCATCTCTCCTCCTGTTTGCTCTGAGCTTTGATTAGTCTCTTATGTGCCTCTACTCGAAACAACATCTCTAATTTAGAAGAAATATAACTCGTATCTCTAATTGTGTAATTTGAAATAACAAAGTCTAAAATCTAATTGTATTCAATTAGAGTTAATATAACCTGTTAGACTGATAAGTAAAAAATGGAGGAAACAATCATTGAAGCTTTTAACTGTGGACTTTTATGATTTCTTATTTCAACACCATTTTGGAGTTAAGAGAACGCTTAGGGTCAAACAAATATTTTTACCACCTTCAAAGAGCATAATTCAGCCTCAATGATGGTTTGTTCACTATCACTATAAAGATCTTAAAGTTGGACAGTTTTTTGTCCCAAATATCTTATTTGATTTTCTGTGTGTGTTGTACGAATGTTTCACGCCAAATGTTTTAATCATAATGAGATTAATGTCATCTGTAATTGGAATAATTTAAATAATACTCTATAATCCTGCCCCTGTGTTATAAACAAAGTCCCTCCACATGAACACGGCAGCCGTGGCGTTACCCCGTTTAATGAGTTATTCCGTAGTAATGCATGAGGACAGGGTGTAGCGACTACAGCGACTTGCGAGGGGCGTCTCCGCGGGGTCTAAACTGAGCGCGATACATGGAGACCATTCCGTTCCAATCACCCTCCCACCGCTACACACCCAGCAGGGATAATATACTTCCTCGCTTATCAAATGCCGTGATGGCACATTTAATGAAATACCTTTTCTATTTGGATTGGCCCGTTTTTGCCTCGCCATGCACTGCCTCGGCTAGAGGGTCTTAAAGGCGTCTCCGTGTGCCGGAGACTGATAAAGTCATTACACTGTTATAGTCATCATCGTAGTCCGTGGACGTGTGTTCCTTTGTTCACCATGCAATATATTACATGCCAGGGTTCCCCAACAGGCGGCCCGTGGAGATTTTCTCCAAGTGATTTTACATTTTGGAAATCTGTTCCCAAGTATTCCCAGGAATACTAGAGAGACACGTGATCGCATACAAATGTAAGCAAGGTTTGAAATGATTCTGTTTTAGCCAAATATTGTTTCTGTTTGGGCTACTTGCGGTCAATTTGCAGTCGACAAAATATTTGAAATTATGTTCCGCCCCCCCGGGCCATCCGCTCAAGAAGATAATAAGCCTGCGGCTGAATCTAGTTGATGATCCCTGTTATAAACCTTAAATATGTAGCATGATCAGAAATACTCACGAAGCAGTCATAACCATGGATATCCTATTCAATTACTTGAGGGGTTATGTCATCAACCCGCAAAGTTACAGAATGTATTCTAATTCCAAATTCTATGGTCATAACACTGACCATGGGTAAAGGGTGCATATGACTGCCTGTGTTCTTTTGTCCACAGTGAGATATGCAACATACGTGTTTGCGATATACCATTCTCACATGCAACAAGATTAGAATAGTTGTGTAACGGCAATACAAATGAACATCGGATGAATAAACCCCACAACAGCGATTCATATGCTTGAGGAAGCATCTATAATCCTGTAAACACTTTCTCTGTCCCTCATCCCTTCTTTCCACTGTGGTTGCAGGCATCTATTTTTCCTGACTATGTAAACACGCCCCTGCTTGCTGATGATTGGTCAGCCCGGCCCTGGGAAGTTAGAGCTGGCCCGACACATATGCTCTTGGTTGATACCCGTGCATCGAAGAACCTTGAACTTGAAATTGACGTGCTGTTTTCCAGGAAGACGGGCTTTGTCCCCCTTAACTGTCTCCATAATATGTATTAAAGAAAAATGATCTGCCTTTATCTCTCGCGGCGTGTACTTTGGCATCATTTCATTTGTAACGCCTCGTTATGTACTTTTCTTCTCTCTCTCTTTATTCCTTCTTCTTACTTTCACAGTGCATAGATTCCTCCGGGGTCAACGTCTTTTAAGAAAGAAAAAGGCAAGTCTTTAAAAGCCGGCCGCTAGCTTTGATTCTGAAACCGAATCTCTCTGCGTCTCAGCCACACCCATATCAACATGAGAGGGAGTACGAAGCCACACCCATATCAACATGAGAGGGAGTACGAAGCCACACCCATATCAACATGAGTGGGAGTACGAAGCCACACCCATATCAACATGAGTGGGAGTACGAAGCCACACCCATATCAACATGAGAGGGAGTACGAAGCCACACCCATATCAACATGAGTGGGAGTACGAAGCCACACCCATATCAACATGAGTGGGAGTACGAAGCCACACCCATATCAACATGAGTGGGAGTACGAAGCCACACCCATATCAACATGAGAGGGAGTACGAAGCCACACCCATATCAACATGAGTGGGAGTACGAAGCCACCACTCGGCACAACCTCTTTGGTAAAGCACTAGTAATTAAAAGTAGCCACTGGTCACCATTCATTGGCTAAGTGGGCACTTCCTTCCTCTCATCAATGGTGCTTTGCTCAACCATAATAGCATTCGCCTATTCAGCAATTCGTCATCAATAGTCCCCTATTCTAATAAAGACTACATCACCCACAATTGTCAGACACTTCCTGGTTGGCTGATACACCTTCATACTGTATCTTGTAGGTGTACGCTCCCCCTTTGTCAGGACTTTATTGAGAATGAGAGCCGGTTAAATATCTCCGTGCTCCGGCGGCAGATTAAGATAATTTCAATCCAAAGCATAGGCCCCGGCCTCGAGAACCCTCGAAGAAACATCAAGGGCAATTAAACAGAACATAAAGAGCGTATCGCTTCCCATCTCGGTGGATCTTGTGTTACCACTGTAAGGGATAGGTTTTATCTACCCCTCCAGACCCTCAGAGGGTGTACCACACACACACACACACACACACACAGCGCGGAACAATTTGACTTAAGTCTCTACATCAGAACAGTGTTAGGCTTTGAGGTCCCCTGGGGTGGAATTTTTCTCCAGGAACATTCTTATTACCTGCACCGTTCCAATTCTAGTTCAAAGGCAAGCTTGAGGGATGCATGTCCCGGAGTGAGCCACTGCCTGTAGAGACAGTTAGGAAGCCTGGTTGTTGGAACACTGGAACACACAGCTATCTGGATGGAATGAGTTCTCCCTGGAGCAAGGAATACTGTCGGCCTGTGTGTTAAGTTTGAAATGGCCAAGCTCAGATAACCTCTCCCTGAGGCCTGGCGGTTGAAAACACAAACCTCCTTTAGAAGGGCTTCTATCTGGAGCAATGCATACCGTATGTGATGCTTACCTTAGCAAACCTCTCACGAAGGCATTAGCTGCCACTCACACACGGAGCAGCAGAGTCTACCACTTCCTGGGAGGGTAAATGTGTCTGGATATCTTTGCATGATCAGACAACTGAAACGGTATTGGTATACTGGTTCAACATGACCAGACAACTGAAACTGTATTGGTATACTGGTTCAACATGACCAGACAACTGAAACTGTATTGGTATACTGGTTCAACATGACCAGACAACTGAAACTGTATTGGTATACTGGTTCAACATGATCAGACAACTGAAACTGTATTGGTATACTGGTTCAACATGATCAGACAACTGAAACTGTATTGGTATACTGGTTCAACATGATCAGACATCTGAAACTGTATTGGTATACTGGTTCAACATGATCAGACATCTGAAACTGTATTGGTATACTGGTTCAACATGACCAGACATCTGAAACTGTATTGGTATACTGGTTCAACATGACCAGACAACTGAAACTGTATTGGTATACTGGTTCAACATGATCAGACAACTGAAACTGTATTGGTATACTGGTTCAACATGACCAGACAACTGAAACTGTATTGGTATACTGGTTCAACATGATCAGACAACTGAAACTGTATTGGTATACTGGTTCAACATGACCAGACAACTGAAACTGTATTGGTATACTGGTTCAACATGACCAGACAACTGAAACTGTATTGGTATACTGGTTCAACATGACCAGACAACTGAAACTGTATTGGTATACTGGTTCAACATGACCAGACAACTGAAACTGTATTGGTATACTGGTTCAACATGACCAGACAACTGAAACTGTATTGGTATACTGGTTCAACATGATCAGACAACTGAAACTGTATTGGTATACTGGTTCAACATGACCAGACAACTGAAACTGTATTGGTATACTGGTTCAACTGAGCTACAAATGTATTCCATTTTAAACTTCCCGTGAGGTGGTCTTATGCAATGTCTTGAGAAACTTTAATGTTGTGTATCCATACAGGACACAGAAGGAGAGAGAGAGAGAGAGAGGAAGGACAGAGGGAGTGGGTGATGGAGAGATTGCAGACATGCAGAGAATTCCCAGCGCTGTCCTCCCACAGTGTTCGCACGGCTACCACAGTTAGACAACCAATTAGCAAAGAGTGGTGAGCAGGTGGAGATCTCTTGGCCTGGCAAACACTGCTCACATCACCCGCTCTCTCCCTCTTTCTCTCTCTTCTGTGTTCCTGTCTCCCTCAATGGCCATCCACTCATCAGTAGCATGTCTCTGTGGGCCTCTCCCCTCTAAAGACCTTGTCTACGAGGCCTGAGGCCTGGCTAAACAGCTCAATATGAGAACGGGATGAAGAGAAAGACATGGAGGAGTGTGGATGAGGAGGAAAAACACACCATCAACCTAGGAACCACATACAGAATGATGTCCTTAGCATTTGGCTGGACAGGGGAAAGGCTGGCCTACTCAGTGAGTAAGGTGGATACAGAGCCTGGGGCCGAAGGAGCACTAGTGGAGCCTGCCAGTAAACCATGGATACTACAGGGCAGAGTAGACAGGCTATCCGAGGCTAGAGCACCCAACCACCAGCCCAGAGGCCAAATCCAGGCCCTGGCAAAGACAGGCAGCTGGAAGCGGACCAGGCCTCATGGGGTAAACCCTGTTGGAAGGAGGGATAGCAGAGGCAAGCAGCAGATCAGACAGTCAACAATTCAATGCAGTGCCTCTTTTCACACACAGACACACACACATTTTTAAGCTCTACATACATACACATACAGCAAGCATTAAAACAATCAACCTGGCAGTTTTTCCAGTGTTGAGCAGCGGTTGAAAACTTGGAAGCTTTTCCAGAGACACAAATTACCTACCGTAGGATATTAACACATGATCTTACATCACTGCATCGCCCCACTAGAACACGCCCAGAAGTGTCAGGGTACATAAACAGCTGTGTACGTAGCCTGGGAATTCTGACTAGAATACCACATATAATCAACCAAAGACTGCTCATATTTCCCTACCACTGCAAGGTACATTATTTGGTATCGATCCTATCCCCGGTACTCTAAAGGGGTGGCAGGTAGCCTAGTGGTTGGAGCGTTGGGCCAGTAACTGAAAGGTTGCTGGATCGAATCCCTGAGCTGACAAGGTACAAATCTGTCATCCTGCCCATGAGCAAGGCAGTTAACCTACTGTTCCCTGGGCGCCGATGACGTGGATGCCGATTTAAGGCAGCCCCCTGCACCTCTCTGATTCAGAGGGGTTGGGTTAAATGCGGAAGACGCATTCTGTTGGACAACTGACTAGGTATTGCCCTTTCGCTTAATGTAGTACTGCTTCTGTGACCAATAGTTCCCCACCACTCTAGGAGGATTCCCTGTTGCTAGAAGCTCCATCTTGCTAATATTATGCAAATGTGATATTGTAATATCATATGTAAAGGGCTCGCGTGCCCGGTGGGGTTTCAGTTTTTCGAGAGTTTGGGACTATATGGTTCTATCTGTATTTTAGTAATGTAGTTATTGTCATGGCCTTGTTCTGTTCAATGTTCTCTACCTATATAGTACTCTAAATACCCCAATTCATGTTGTTAAGTTCGAAAGAATACTAGATAAAAATTGCTGATGCCAATCAAACCAATGAGGGTTTGGAACTTTAAAGCCAATTATCTGCCAATTATCTTTTTGCAGATAGAACCTTATAGTCCCAAGCTCTCATTTTACCCAGAGCAGGACATGCATCTGGGTGGCACCGCACTGTTTGAACTCCACACTAATGAAACGGTCATTTTTGGGGACAAAACCTTATTTCCTCATTAGTATTCCGGAAGTATCCGTGTGGGTGTGTGACATCAATCAATCTATTTCACAGGGGCCTGTAGTTTCTCATCAGCTGATATCAATCAAGCTCAGGTTAATGGGCCTCCAGCATTAATCTGGGGATGCGAGGTCTACTCAGGAATGCATCACGCAACACCGCCAGCTAAAAACACAAATGAGGTGAAATCAGTGTTCCTACAAAGGGCAGGTATGGAGTGAACGCACGAAGGGATAAATACATGCAAACAAATTGACATAATTATTCATGGTCACACACAATACTGCAGAATTACAACTGTACCTTGGTCCTCTCATATGTGGAAATACATACAGACATCCCCACATTATAAATAGGCGCTGGGTGGCATCCACACACATTTCTCTAGACCGGGTTGAATACTATAGTGCATAACCACACATACAAACAGCTTGTGAGCTACCACGAGCACACGGCCCGACATCCTCTATGCCACTCTGCTGGGAAAAGTGTATTATAGCTCCAAACACACGCACACGTACACGTACACACACGCACACAGACACACCCTGCCCTGTGGGTGGGAGGGCAAGAGTGACCAGTTCTCCTCACCTCCCTGCCCCAGCATTCCCTGGGGCAGATAGGTAGACTATTATGACCCCTCTCCTCTCTTTCTGTCTCCACCTCCATCTGCCTCCCCCAGAGGACCTTCTCACAACAACCAAGGCTGAGATTCACCCCCTCACCCAGCTAGCCAGGAGTATGCGAGGACATTACATAAGCTCATTATTTCTCCCGTTATTGCTCGTTTCATGGCGCCTACGGTCCTGGATGTGTGAGGAAGTAACAACAGGTTCACCGGCATGGCAAGACAACTGGGCAAGACACTTCTCTCTCATTGCATATTATGTTCTATGCTGTCAAAAAACAAATCGATGTTACACCTTTTCCCCGCTTCATCAGCGTATGTGCTGTGCTCACATGACCCACTTCCATTACAAAGTCTATTTGCGATGGGACCTGTGTGTGTGTTCTGCATAACACACAGACGCCTCCTCCTCCTCGGCCTGCTATGCAGTATTGTGTTCAAGTCAGGTCAGGGGTGCACGGCAAAGAGCTTTCATATTCATCGTTTGAACACAAGGCTCGCTGATAAATCTGAGGGGCCAATAGGGGTGATCTCTATTGTATTTATTCATGGCTTGGATGTCTAGACCGGAGACGCAGGAAGTGACTGGCTTTCAGAGCCCGCATGCTAACCACAGATATGCTACACTTGTCTGACATTCTAGACACACATAGCCTTTTTTAAAGTAAAGGTGTTATTGCAGGACATTTCACAGTTCACAACATTGCACTTTTCCCAGCTACAAGCACGTAACCAACCCTTTTACTGTCTCCATCGCCTTTCGGTGGCAGCCATTTTGTCCTGTTTTATGATAGGCATGCTTAATCAGGCCCCAGACGTTAAACCCCTACGACGAGACATGAGAGATGCTCTGTTAAATCCCTTGAATGTAGAGCCCTGGGTCGGATGACCAGCGGGGAAACTGTGGGAAATGATATGGTGTGAAAGTAGAGGGAAGAGAAATGATATGGTGTGGAAGTAGAGGGAAGAGAAATTATATGGTGTGGAAGTAGAGGGAAGAGAAATGATATGGTGTGGAAGTAGAGGGAAGAGAAATTATATGGTGTGGAAGTAGAGGGGAGAGAAATTATATGGTGTGGAAGTAGAGGGAAGAGAAATTATATGGTGTGGAAGTAGAGGGAAGAGAAATTATATGGTGTGGAAGTAGAGGGAAGAGAAATGATATGGTGTGGAAGTAGAGGGAAGAGAAATGATATGGTGTGGAAGTAGAGGGAAGAGAAATTATATGGTGTGGAAGTAGAGGGAAGAGAAATGATATGGTGTGGAAGTAGAGGGAAGAGAAATTATATGGTGTGGAAGTAGAGGGAAGAGAAATTATATGGTGTGGAAGTAGAGGGAAGAGAAATGATATGGTGTGGAAGTAGAGGGAAGAGAAATTATATGGTGTGGAAGTAGAGGGAAGAGAAATGATATGGTGTGGGAGTAGAGGGGAGAGAAATGATATGGTGTGGAAGTAGAGGGGAGAGAAATGATATGGTGTGGGAGTAGAGGGAAGAGAAATGATATGGTGTGGAAGTAGAGGGGAGAGAAATGATATGGTGTGGGAGTAGAGGGAAGAGAAATGATATGGTGTGGAAGTAGAGGGGAGAGAAATTATATGATTTGGGAGTAGAGGGGAGAGAAATGATATGGTGTGGAAGTAGAGGGAAAAAAGTACTTGATCCCCTGCTGATTTTGAATGTTTGCCCACTGACAAAGAAATGATCAGTCTATAATTTTAATGGTAGGTTTATTTGAACAGTGAGAGACAGAATAACAACAAAAAAATCCAGAGAAACGCATGTCAAAAATGTTATAAATTGATTTGCATTTTAATGAAGGAAATAAGTATTTGACCCCTCTGCAAAACATGACTTAGTACTTGGTGGCAAAACCCCTGTTGGCAATCACAGAGGTCAGACGTTTCTTGTAGTTGGCCACCAGGTTTGCACACATCTCAGGAGGGATTTTGTCCCACTCCTCTTTGCAGATCTTCTCCAAGTCATTAAGGTTTCGAGGCTGACGTTTGGCAACTCGAACCTTCAGCTCCCTCCACAGATTTTCTATGGGATTAAGGTCTGGAGACTGGCTAGGCCTCTCCAGGACCTTAATGTGCTTCTTCTTGAGCCAATCCTTTGTTGCCTTGGCCTTGTGTTTTGGGTCATTGTCATGCTGGAATACCCATCCACGACCTATTTTCAATGACCTGGCTGAGGGAAGGAGGTTCTCACCCAAGATTTGACGGTACATGGCCCCGTCCATCATCTCTTTGTATGCAGAGAAGTTGTCCTGTCCCCTTAGCAGAAAAACACCCTCAAAGCATAATGTTTCCACCTCAATGTTTGATGGTGGGGATGGTGTTCTTGGGGTCATAGGCAGCATTCCTCCTCCTCCAAACACGGCGAGTTGAGTTGATGCCAAAGAGCTCCATTTTGGTCTCATCTGACCACAACACTTTCACCCAGTTGTCCTCTGAATCATTCAGATGTTCATTGGCAAACTTCAGACGGGCATGTATATGTGCTTTCTTGAGCAGGGGGACCTTGCGGGCGCTGCAGGATTTCAGTCCTTCACGGCGTAGTGTGTTACCAATTTTTTTCTTGTTGACTATGGTCCCAGCTGCCTTGAGATCATTGACAATATCCTCCCGTGTAGTTCTGGGCTGATTCCTCACCGTTCTCATGATCTTTGCAACTCCACGAGGTGAGATCTTGCATGGAGCCCCAGGCCGAGGGAGATTGACAGTTATTTTGTGTTTCTTCCATTTGCGAATAATCGCACCAACTGTTGTCACCTTCTCACCAGCTGTTTGGCGATGGTCTTGTAGCCCATTCCAGCCTTGTGTAGGTCTACAATCTTGTCCCTGACATCCTTGGAGAGCTCTTTGGTCTTGGCCATGGTGGAGAGTTTGGAATCTGATTGATTGATTGCTTCTGTGGACAGGTGTCTTTTATACAGGTATATACTCCCTTTAAGAGTTTATACTCCCTTTAAGAGTGTGCTCCTAATCTCAGCTCGTTACCCGTATAAAAGACACCTGGGAGCCAGAAATCTTTCTGATTGAGAGGGGGTCAAATACTTATTTCCCTCATTAAAATGCAAATCAATTTATAACATTTTTGACATGCGTTTTTCTGGATTTTTTGTTGTTATTCTGTCTCTCATAAAACTACCATTACAATTATAGACTGATCATTTCTTTTTCAGCGGGCAAACGTACAAAATCAGCAGGGGATCAAGTACTTTTTTCCCTCACTGTAAGAACACAAGCATTTCGCCTCACCCGCAATGACTTCAGCTAAATCTGTGTATGTGACCAATAAAATGTGATTTTGAATTGCTTACAGGGTTCATTCCGTATGGTTACAGGGCTTATTAAACAGAAACAACTCTAAGGGTTAAGTGTAGGTATTCATTTCCAGAGGTTAAGGCTAGGGCTATGGTTTGGGGAAAGCATAAAACCCAAAAATGTGCTGTTTCCATTTAGTATCATCAAATACTCTCCCTGCTTGCTGAATAATTGTGAAATGCTGTGACACATTTGTTTAAGCAGCATGTTCTGGCTGTGAGTGTTGTGAATTTGAGCCCAGTGCTGTCCCATAGTTTTTTGTAAACATTTTGGTGAGTGCCGAGGAAGACATTTATTGACATCCTCAAGACCTTCTCAAACGTCAAAATTGACGTGTCTCTGGTGACCAGGCTGCTCTATCACTCCCTTTTTATATGACAGCAGAGGGGTTTTATGGCTAGTGGAGAAAGAGGAGGGGGACTAGCCAATTACAGGAAGTGTAATAGAGAAAGCATTGAGCATCCTAGAGAAAAAGATTCCCATTAAGGAACACCCAAAGTGTAATTAAAACATGAGGTGACCTTCAACGCTGGAACCTCACAGAAGAAAATCACTTTTATTTCTATCAGCCCGGGTCAGAAGTTATCAAAAGCACAGGGGTCTGATGATTCAACAGAGCTAGGTAGAAGTCATCACTTAGTGTCTTCTTCATTGCCTATCCTCCTCGTATCTCCAACATTTTACCAGTGTCTCCCTTCGTTTACGTCAGAGAAGGGGGTTGGACCGCATCGGCGACGACAGCGGGCAGATTTGCAATGATAAGCAGATGATGAATCGGAGCGCGGATGTCGCTATTTCTCTCTGTCACTTTACCTTTTTCGCTTCATATTTCACCCTTTTTAATGTCTCAGGGAATGCCCCCCTCCCTCCACACACACACACTCCTACCCTTTACACCCATAATCACCTCAACCTCTCTCTCTCCGAGGCAAACTTTGTCCTTGTTTGGTCTAGACAACCGCTTGCTTGAAATTCATCCCTCCTTCACTTGGCCCTTTCTTTTCTTCATCGCATATCTCCTCGTGTCTCTGACATTTTACCAGTGTCTCCCTTCATTTATGTCAGAGAGGGTTTGGACCGCACTGGGACGACAACGGGCAGATTTGCAATGATAAGCAGGTGATGAATTGGATCGTGGACATCGCTATTTCTCTCTGTCACTTTGCCTTATGCACTTCATAATTCACCCCTTTTAACGTCTCGGGGAACGCCCATACCCCCACCGCCAATCCTTTACACCCATCATCATCTCAAGTCCTCTCTCTCTCTCTCTCTGAGGCAAACTTTTTCCTGGCTTGGCCCAGACAACCATTTGCTTGAAATGCATCACTCGTTCACGTGTCTTCTCACTAAATTCGACTAGGAGAGGTACTGCCAATAAATCAGCCTATTGGGTTCCCAGTGACAAATCTAGGGCATCTCCTGAACCTGGAGATATAAGGGTCATTCTGTGGCAAACGGGGTCACTGTCCTTTGAAGATGGGATGGCATTTATCTGCCGATTCTTAACAACCGTATTTCTCTTTAACGATCCCCTGCCATCCATCTGTATGTACAAGCTGCTCCGAACATCATTCTGTTTGATTTTAACATCACCATATATCTATTGGGATCTGTCCTTTGAACTCAAGCTCTTATCCAGTACTCACTGGGTTTGTTTTCTCAGTCCAATATTCAAATGGGGGTTATGTGTTCTCTCTACCCCTGCAAAGCCCCAAGTTCTCCGCTAACATGTCCTTGAGAGCATTTTATTTATGACTAACACTAATGTTCACATCATACTACCTCAATGGGCTGCGTAATAGATTAAGTCCTACAGAAACAGAGGCCCCCCTCGTTCACCAGCTGTCTGCCACATGCTCTGCCACTGCCATTCCCCTTGCCAATCTGGTATTACAGCTGATATAAACTAGATAAATGTGTTCGGAGATGGATACCATCTCCCTTAATATCCTGTTATACAGAAGAGGGCTTTTAAATTAAGCTAGATGCCTGACTGGCTGGCGAGACTCCATTTTGTTTCTGTCTCTTTACAACCCATAGCTGCCTGGCTGGCAAAACTCCATTTTTTTCCATCTCTTTACAACCACGTAACTGTCTGGCTGGCAAGACCCCATTTTGTTTCCATCTCTTTGCAACCCCTAGCTGGCTGGAAAGACTCCATTTGTAACCCATTTCAGGAAACTAGGCGTATGTCGCATGTCGGGACTTCACAGGAGAGCCATTTGAATGTTTTTTTTAATGTTGAATGTTTTTTGGCAGAAATACTTCTGGAACATGTGAACTTTCATCTGCCTTAATAACAAACTTTTATGCCAACTGTCAATACGAATCAAATTGTTAAATTATTAGCCTTGTTGGTTGGGCCACAGAAAAAGTCAGCAACCTTCCCACTAGCCATGATTGGCTGAGATGCTGAGTGGGCTGGACATGCCGAGAGAGGAGTTCAGTTTGGTCTGCTATACAGAAGGCGTCTGTCTATTTAAGCTAGTCATTCTGTGTTGGTAAACCTGTCCAACGCAGCTTTTAAAAATATATATATGTAGTGGAGCTGCATAAGTGTTGCTCTCCACTTCTGGAGGTTTGAGTTTTGAAATGAGTAGAATTAGAGTATGATAGCTAAAGTGATGGAGAAAACTCCTGTCTCTGGATTACATCTACAAACTAAGGGCAACCGTGTCATGGCATCCGTGATAGGGAAACGCATCCATCATGCATGATGATGTATACCGTTAAGATAGTCTAGCGTTAGCTAGCTACATTTTCAGATATTACACGTTTCTAATTTTGACAGATGGTGGTTTCATTTCTTGCTAAAGTGTACTGTTAGCGAGCTAGCTAACGTTACATGTATGATGTTATTATTCATATCCCAGAGCCGTTTGCTTTGCTAGTTAGAGCCTAATGTTAGCTAGCTAGCATTAAACCTGGTTGGCTAGCTCCCAGCAGATACAAGCAGGGTAGTAACGACATGATTTGGCACTATGGTCATTGTTGTTTAACTAGCTAACGTTAGCTGGCTGGCTCATGAGATAACGTTGTGTGACGTGTGTGATCTTACATGTTGTTTACCTAGCCAGGTCCATTGTAGCTAGCTAGCTACATGTCTTAAGCTAAAGTGTACAACACCTGTTGAATATGGCCTGTGTCTGTAAACGTTGGGGGAAAATAGCGTCATTAATTATTGCCAGCAGAGCTGGTTGGGCTGTTTTCATGTTATCCAGAGGTAAACAAATCATCGGCCAGAGCGTCAAGTGTGCACTCTGAACGCTCCGAGAGCGAAACGAGATGGGTGGGGCTAAAGCTTAAGAGGGTGTGAACGATGCTGAATGGGTGTAGACAAAGAAGAGCTCTTCACTAGATACCAAAACATTCAAAGGCCATTTTCTCAAAAGTGATTTTACAAGTTTATCAACTTTCAAAGCCGATTTACTTTCCCATTGTTCCTCAACTACAGTGTATGATTATACTACTTTTATCCAATGTAATTAACACCATTTCAAATGTTGCTACATAAGACCACATCTAGGAGGTGAGTCACATTTAGTTTCCATCTCTTTACCACCCCACTCTGTATCTCTTGTATGTATCTATTTGTTGTTCCTACCCTACTTTTTTGTGTTGAGACAAAACCTTCAGCAATTACTACTGTACTGACCCATTGTCGGCAAAGGAGTTGCAAGCGAACGCAAGCACACACAGAAACACAAACACAAACACACAGACACACAAAGAAAAATCCCCTCTTCCTTCGCAATGCCACTGGTCGTCCTTAACACTCCAAATTCCTATTACAATAGGTTCGCCTTTTCATTTTCTCCATTCTCCATGTTCTCTAACAATTCCATGTGTCCTCCCTTTCACACCAACACCCCCTTTTCCCCTCTCCCCATCCAGAGTATTACAACCGATCTCAGCGAGGCAAATGACAACTGCCTTCAACTGGTCTGAGTTATGTGGTGAAGGCCTACTCGGTATTCTCACTCATGTACTGTCTAAATAATAGGTCTGACTCAGAGGCGCAGGGAAAATGACATGTTATTCAATCTACAAACCAGATCAATATCAAAGCCCATCTAAGACTGTTTTCTCATCATCTCTTACCTGCTGTTTGTCTATCAGTGGGAATGGAAGGAGGAACGTTAGGAGAGGGGCTCTGAAGGGAAAATTAAAGTGGGTTGTTGGGGAAAACGCCGCCTCCCAATAAAGATGTGACACATCACACTAAACGAATCTCTGAGTCACACATCAAACTACAGCAGCAAAGGGCTGCTAAGAAATATCTCTGCTATAACCTCTAATTGGGTTTGGCTTCACATAGGAACCTCTTATAACAACAAAGATGCTAGGAGACAACCTCACCAAACTACATAATCTGAAGAAGAGAGGTGGGAGACAACCTCACCAAACTACATAATCTGAAGAAGAGAGGTGGCAGACAACCTCACCAAACTACATAATCTGAAGAAGAGAGGTGGGAGACAACCTCACCAAACTACATAATCTGAAGAAGAGAGGTGGAAGACAACCTCACCAAACTACATAATCTGAAGAAGAGAGGTGGCAGACAACTTCACCAAACTACATAATCTGAAGAAGAGAGGTGGGAGACAACCTCACCAAACTACATAATCTGAAGAAGAGAGGTGGGAGACAACCTCACCAAACTACATAATCTGAAGAAGAGAGGTGGCAGACAACATCACCAAACTACATAATCTGAAGAAGAGAGGTGGGAGACAACCTCACCAAACTACATAATCTGAAGAAGAGAGGTGGCAGACAACCTCACCAAACTACATAATCTGAAGAAGAGAGGTGGGAGACAACCTCACCAAACTACATAATCTGAAGAAGAGAGGTGGGAGACAACCTCACCAAACTACATAATCTGAAGAAGAGAGGTGGCAGACAACCTCACCAAACTACATAATCTGAAGAAGAGAGGTGGCAGACAACCTCACCAAACTACATAATCTGAAGAAGAGAGGTGGCAGACAACCTCACCAAACTACATAATCTGAAGAAGAGAGGTGGCAGACAACCTCACCAAACTACATAATCTGAAGAAGAGAGGTGGGAGACAACCTCACCAAACTACATAATCTGAAGAAGAGAGGTGGCAGACAACCTCACCAAACTACATAATCTGAAGAAGAAAGGTGGCAGACAACATCACCAAACTACATAATCTGAAGAAGAGAGGTGGGAGACGTAACCAGCTATGACAGCCGGGAGTTACGTGTGGCTCAGTTGGTAGAGCATGGTGCTTTCAACACCAGGGTTCGATTCCCACAGGGGACCAGTACAATATAGAATGAAATGTATGCACTTGCTACTGTGAGCTGCTCTAGATAAAAGTGTCAGTTAAATGACTAAACTGTAAAAAAATGGAGGATAACACAGGAGTGATGCCAGATAAAGGAGACTGTGTTCCTTCTTAAACCGTTCCCTGCCTTCCCTTTACACGGCACCAACCTCCACTGAGTGAGCAAGTGGCCGAGCATGAAGTCACACAGCACAAGTTGTACACACATGTACAAGAGTTCAACACTGGCACTGGTATCCACTATAGGCCATCACCATTCAGCACTGTAGATTACCCACTGATTGGCCTCAGTGTTTAGTGCAAGGCGATGGGGTAGGTCAGACTGTGCCCATACACTGGATGGTTGGGTAGGCTTGAGTGAAGCTAAGGACAGTGGAAGGGGAGGTGGCTGTACTTGACTTGTCATTGGCAAATACTCTCCAACTCAACACTTGCTCCTGTGGCCCCAGGCACCTCTGGCTGTGTGTGAGACCAGGGATGGAAATCCATTACCTTTCCAATTAACCACTGCCAAGTGGCCCCTGCTCCACGGCAGCCAGTCACACGTCATGGTGCGCTCTCCCTCCACCACAGCGCTCCATCAACCTGTGACATCCGGCTGAAGGATGGCGGGCTGCTTGTCATCTCAACTTGGTGCAGGAGCCTTCATTTGTACATGTGATAGATATCTCCTCCCCTTGTGTGCCTTTATCACTAATCAGGTTCTAAAGTCAATTTGAAGGCCTCCTTCAGTACACTTTACTGAGGAATTGCTTTCCCTCTCTCTCCATGTGGGGGTGCTCTCCCTCTCTCTCCATGTGGGGCTGTTACCAAGGGGTGCTCTCACTCTCTCTCCCTCTCTCTCCTTGTGGGGCTGCTACCAGGGGGTGCTCTCCCTCTCTCTCCATGTGGGGCTGTTACCAAGGGGTGCTCTCCCTCTCTCTCCCTTTCTCTCCTTGTGGGGCTGCCACCAGGAGGTGCTCTCCCTCTCTCTCCATGTGGAACTGCTACCATGGGGTGTTCTCCCTTTCTCTCCATGTGGGCAGCTACCAGGGGGTGCTCTCACTCGCTCTCCTTGTGGGGCTGCCACCAGGTGGTGCTCTCCCTCTCTCTCCATGTGGGGCTGCTACCAGGGGGTGTTCTCCCTCTCTCTCCATGTGGGCAGCTACCAGGGGTGCTCTCACTCTCTCTCCATGTGGGGCTGCTACCAGGGGGTGCTCTCACTCTCCATGTGGGGCTGCTACCAGGAGGTGCTTGCACTCTCTCTCCTCTCTCTCCTTGTGGGGCTGCCACCAGGAGGTGCTCTCCCTCTCTCTCCATGTGGGGCTGCTACCAGGGGTGTTCCCCCTCTCTCTCCATGTGGGCAGCTACCAGGGGGTGCTCTCACTCTCTCTCCCTCTCTCTCCATGTGGGGCTGCTACCAGGGGTGTTCTCCCTCTCTCTCCATGTGGGGCTGCTACCAGGTGGTGTTCCTGGTACATATTCTACTACAGAAGCGGAGAACACACAATGGTGGATGTGATAGTGAAGCCATGGTCTATTTTCACTGGGTTAGAATACTTTAAAGTGACATCTCTATTTGTCATTAGCCATAAAATATTTAGGTTTTTAGTTTGCCTCCATAGTAGTATAGTAAAGCTGCATCAGCTAGCTATAAATCAAAAAGAAAAAACCCTACAATGAACCCAGATAAAGGCAAGGCTTCTTCATCACTTAAGCTATGGATTTGTGGAACTAAACTAAACCCAAACTTTCTCCACAAACGTCTTGTGTGGACAATGCATTAATAAATTCAAACTAGATAAGAAGTCCATAAAAAAAGATTCCACCAATGAAAAACCCATCTTGCAACAAGACAGATGGGATGATCCACCCCAAACACCCAAGAGGCCCAATTTTCCTCCAGATCTATGAAGTGGGGTCCACCCTCTCCCTCTCCCTCTCCTCTCTCCTCATCTCCTCATCTCCTCTCTCCCTCTCCTTTCCTCTCTCCTCCTTCTCTCTTCTCACTCCCTCTCTCCGTATTCTTGCCTCCCCTTCTCAGCCCCCTGTCCACCCTCTGAGGGCCCTGCTCGGGCGGAGGTGCATGGCTCAACGTAACACTCATTATACCCTTTCATTATTCATGGCCACTAATGGAGAGTGTCCCACCGGCCGACGCTTAGCAGGAGAAATGAGCCCGAGAGGCGGCTGGGAGGGATTGTTTTTTGTCTTTTCTTTTTCCCTGTGTGCTGCTGATTCAGGGTTTTGGTCCTGGGTGATGAGTCAGATCTCTCTGCTATGTGAGTAATGGGACACAGGGAGTGTCTGGAGGCAAATGGGGAACTGGGGAGGGATAGAGGGGGGGGGGTCTGCCTCCTTGGACCCTCAGCTCCCTCACCCCTCCACCAAGGCGGGCTAGATGCCTCTGGTCCCTAGTCCTTATCCTGAGCCTCACAATGCAATTCAAATGCAGAGGACGGGTTCAAATAACCAGCCCCAGAATCCTAATGAGTAGCAATGAAGTGTCAGAGGAACCTCTTAGTCTCTGCAATTTTGCTGAGATTGTAATACTTTTTTTGCTTCATAAGTCCCCAGACTTTAAGCTTGATCTTAGTTGTAGAGCTCCTAGACAAAAGTATGCGAGGCAGTCTGCTTCCCCGTCGTCTCCTACATCGGGTACAAGGGTCTGAATGACTAGGCTGATACATTGGCTCATACTTTATTCACCTCCTTAGAGAATGCTCTGAATCACAGTAATAATGGGGGTCCTAAAATGGCAATGTGCCTCCTTTATATATACAGTGCATTCGGAAAGTATTCAGACCCCTTGACCTTTTCCACATTTTGTTACGTTACAGCATTATTCTAAAATGGATTAAATAGCTTTTTTCCCCCCATAAATCTATGCATAATAACCCATAATGACAAAGCAAAAACTGTTTTTTAAATTGTTTGGCAAAAATCACATTTACATAATCACATTTACATAAGTATTCAGACCGTTTACTCAGTACTTTGTTGAAGCACCTTGGGCAGCGATTACAGCCTCAATTCTTCTTGGGTATGATGCTACAAGCTTGGCACACCTCTATTTGGGGAGTTTCTCCCATTCTTCTCTGCAGATCCTCTCAATCTCTGTCAGGTTGGATGGGGAGCATCGCTGCACAGCTATTTTCAGGTCTCTCCAGAGATGTTCGATCGGATTCAAGTCCGGTCTCTGGCTGCGCCACTAAATGACATCCAAAGACTTGTCCCGAAGCCACTCATGTGTTGTCTTGGCTGTGTGCTTAGGGTCATTGTCATGTTGGAAGATGAGCCGTCACCCACAGTCTTAGGTTCGGAGCTTTCTGGAGCAGGTTTTCATCAAGGATCTCTCTGCACTTTCCTCCATTCATCTTTGCCTTGATCCTGACTAGTCTCCCAGTCCCTGCTGTTGAAAAACATCCCCACAGCATGATGCTGCCACCACCATGCTTCACCGTAGGGACGGTGGGTTTATGCCCATAGGCGACGTTGCCTTGGCCACATCTGTAGACCTCATGCCTCCTTGCAGCATATCTAAGGCACATTCACGCAGATGAGCAGGGACCCCGGGCATCTTTCTATTGGTAGAAAGGCCTCTTTAGTGGCCTAAGTTTTCAAAACCGTGACCTTAATTGCCTATCGTCTGTAAGCTGTTAGTGTCTTAACGACCGTTCGAAAGTTGCATGTTCATTAATTGTCCATGGTTCATTGAACAAGCATGGGAAACAGTGTTTAAACCATTTACTATTGAAGATCTGTGAAGTTATTTGGATTTTTAGGAATTATCTTTGAAAGACAGGGTCCTGAAAAAGAGTTTAGCTATTCACTCTCTCCTCTCTGTGATTACTGGCGGTGGATTCTACCGACTCAGCACTTCCAGTGGGTTTTAATGAAGTACACCAGGTCAGATTCAGAGTCAGACAGGAGCACAGATGACACGGCCCACCACGGCTCCACTCCCACCTGTACAGCCACAGCTGATTGGTGGATGTAGTGAGGTAGAGTAGTTGGAAAGGTTGAGGAACTGAGTGAGAAGGAGGTGCATTGTGGGTTAGAGAGAAGTGGTGTGTATGGGATCATTAGTGTGTGGCAATTTGTGTGTGTGTGTGTGTGTGTGTGTGTGTGCATATGGTATTACCTAAGCTCATTTATTTGTGTGTGTTTGCGAGTGCATGACGAACCGTGTTTGCACATGTGCGTGCGTGTGTTTATCCAGGATTTTTGTGAGGGATCGCCTAACAGCTCTTGGTGTCTGAACACATCGCATCAAACCTCTGCGTGCCGCGGTTAATATTATCACTGTCGTCCTTATTCTCCCTCACACTTGCAATTACTACTCCAAAAGTACTTTGGTTGAACCAATAAAACGCTGAGAGGAAAGGAAAAGCAGGAAGCGGATTTACTTTGACAATGAGGCTTGTAATATTGTTTCTCTCGCACCGTGTTTTTCATGGTTTTACAAACGTATTAGTATTAAGACAAGAGAATAATTGGCTCTTCCAACTGTCCACGGATAAAAATTCAGAGAAATGAAACTACCTCCCAGCTGATCTGCTTCACAACACCACCAAGATACTTGATGAGCCACTTTAAGACGAACATGGTTGTTACATTGGAAATGCCGGTAAAGGGACTTACAAAATATCTCAACAGTGGAGAACATGACAACAAATGGAGACAATTGTTTGTGCTTCTGCCAGCAGCTCAGGCTCTAGAGTGCACCTCTGATTACATTTTTTGTGCTTGTCGACTAGACATACAAACACATTCAGGAGGAGTTCAGGGATTTGGTGTTCTACCCATACTGCTACCTGTCCTTGGGACACCGTGTGTAGAGAAATGGGTTTGATACAACCATACCTTATGTTCAAAGCCTGCACTGACAGCTACAGACTCTTGAGCTACGGTGTCAGTGACATTTATATACGCATGAACTACAGTGTCAGGGACATGACTGTGTAAGCAGTTGGAAACCCCATTGAGTAACATGGGAGCATTTCTACACAAGGGGACAGATGGGGCTAAGTCAGGCTTTGTGGCTCTAAGGAAGGGTTGATTTTATCACAAGATCAAAGAAGCGAAGACAGGGAGTGGAAACGGATAGGGTGCTGAGGATAACTAGATAAGATCTCTCACACACACACGCACACACACACACATACATCAGAACACACGCAGGATCAATGTAAAGGAACACAGCAGAACCTATGAAGCCCATATAAGCTTCCCCTTAAGCTCCTCGCTCGTTCTTCCTCCTTATCTCAAAGGCAGAGAAACGTAGCATGCCTGAAACAAAAGCTCACCCTCACCTCATCCATCTGATGACGTCCCCGCAACCTGCCCACCCCACTTCACCCCAACCCAGTCTGCCTCTTGCTGGGTCAATGTTATTCATTTGGTCCACTTCGGCTTACGCTGTGTGTCCATTTGGCCTGCATGGCTTTAGTTGCTCAGCTTATGGGCCTCTGATTAATGCCAGGGACTCAGCTCAGAGCCATTAGCTCCTTGCCTCCCATGAGGCCCTAAGAAATGGGACGAGAGATGAGGAGAGAGGGGAGAGATTCATTGGGTGCATGGCCAAGGGAGAGAGAGGCTGTAGTGCAGGGACCCACGCTAGCCTACAGTTACAGAAGGAGTGAAGAGGAGAGAGAAGTAAAGAGGAGGAGAGATGAGGAGAGAGGGGTTGAGATGAGAACAGATGAGTAGAGAGGAGGAGAAAGGAGGACAGAGGAGGAGAGATGAGGAGAGAGGGGGTGAGATGAGGACAGATGAGTAGAGAGGAGGAGAAAGGAGGACAGAGGAGGAGAGATGAGGAGAGAGGGGGTGAGATGAGGACAGATGAGTAGAGAGGAAGATAGGCTGCAGAGTAAGGGACACAGCCTAACAACTAAACAGGTTGCACAAATATATCTAATGCTACATGTACTGTCATTTGAATGTTCAAATGATACTTGTTCTTCAATTTCCATCCATTCATGTTAAGACATGTTTCCCACTCTTACTTTATAGAAGCTAATGTTCTTTGTACCACTGTCCACAAACATACAAATTAACCACTGCACTGCACACAGGATACCAGACAGCCTAAAGAAAGTTTAGATATTTTTAGGTTTGTAATACAAACCAGTATCAATACAAAAAAATATGAAAGTGATATCATAGCTCTAATCCTTTGATTAACCAACAAGTCCACTAGAGCCATCTCATCCTATCTCAACTAATTAAAGCAGACAAAGAGCCAATCCCTGATGACAAACAGATGCCTCTTGACTTGCAGATGCGCTCGTATGATCGTAGATGATTTCCTGTCCGTTTGGGGGCATTTCCTCTTTCTACTTACATTGTGACCTGGTGAGAGGAATCAGTAAATGAGGAGCAGAGAGGAAGGGTCCATCCCTCTAAACTGTCTGTCTAAACCAGGCAGCCTGGGTCTTATTACGGGGTGGTTATGAGCCCATTCACAGAAGCAGAGAGGCAGTTAAAGTGATTTAACAGAGCACTAGAGCAGAGTGGGGAGAGTTGCGAGAACTGTTGCTAAGACACCCACACAACAACAAGCGCAGGACAAGGGCAAAGGCTAGAAAGGACCTACTTCCAGACCACAGCACCACCAGCAACATCCACACACCCACCCCAACCAATTATCCCCCTCCCCAAAACCAACCATGCCCGCACCCCATATAGGCGCCCTCAGATCAGACCTATGTCCCTCCTGCCCACCACATGCCCCCCACACCCGCAAATTCACAGTCAGCCCACTGACACCCCTATCAGGTCACAGCAAATTCACTGTCTACTTGAACAGTAATACTCAATCATGAGGCATCAAAGACAAATGAACGGAATAATATTAAGAAATACTACAGATGGAAGGAAAGTAGTGTGGAAACCTGTGAAAAAACAACAGGCAACAAGAAATTCAATCCCTTTTAGACAACTTCCTGGACTAAAGGTTTCACTGTAATATTGAAGATGTAAACTTGGCAGTAGAAAACCTAAACAGTATATTTGATCTCTCAGCTTCCTTATCAAATTTTAAAATGTCAAACAGAAAACCTAAAAAGATTCACAACAATGACAAATGGTTTCATAAAGAATACAAAAACCTAAGAAAGAAATTTAGAAACCTATCCAACCAAAAATATAGAGACGCAGAAAACCTGAGCCTACGCTTTCGCTATGGTGAATCACTAAAACAATACAGAAATACTCCACGGAAGAAGAAGGAACAGCAAGTCAGAAATCATCTCAATATAATTGAAGATTCCATAGTCTCTAACTCAAAGAGTTATCTGTCCAAAACTGAGATGTATGGATATACCACTTCTCCAATCTTTTTGGCCATATAACAAAGGACAAACAGGGAAAACATATGCATGATCAAATACAAATCTTAGAATCAACTATTAAAGACTACCAGAACCCACTGGATTCAACACATTGAATAAACTACAGGACAAAATCCAAACCCTCAGTCACGCCCTGACCTTAGAGAGCCTTTTTATGTCTCTATTTGGTTTGGCCAGGGTGTGATTTGGGTGGGCATTCTATGTGTTGTATTTCTTTATGTTTGGCCGAGTGTGGTTCCCAATCAGAGGCAGCTGTCTATCGTTGTCTCTGATCGGGAATCATACTTAGGTAGCCTTTTTTCCCACCTATGTTGTGGGATTTTGTCCTTGTATTGTTGCTGTTGAGCCCTACAAGGCTGTACATGTCATTGGTTCTCTCGTTCTTCTGGTTATTCATTAAAGAATATGATTAACCTACCCCACGCTGCATCTTGGTCTAATTCCACCAACGACTATCATCACACCCTCCAACCCAAAAAGGCCTGTCGTGTTGATGGTATCCTAAATGAAATAACACAATTTACAGACCACAAATTCCAATTGGCTATACTTAAACTCTTTAAAATCATCCTTAGCTCTGGCATCTTCCCCAATATTTGGAACCAAGGACTGATCAACCAAGGACTGATAACCTCAATCCACAAAAGTGGAGACAAATTTGACCGCATTAACTACCGTGGGATATGCGTCAACAGCAACCTTGGGAAAATACATTGCATTATCATTAACAGCAGACTCGCACATTTCCTCAGTGAAAACAATCTACTGAGCAAATGTCAAATTGGCTTTTTACCAAATTACCTATCGACAGACCACGTATTCACCCTGCACACCCTAATTGACAAAGTAACAAAAAAAAGGCAAAGTCTTCTCATGCTTTGTTGATTTCAAAAAATCTTTGACACAATTTGGCAAGTGGGTGAGACAGGGATGCAGCTTAAGCCCCACCCTCTTCAAAATATATATCAACGAATTGGCGTGGGCACTAGATCAGTCTGCAGCACCCGGCCTCACCCTACTAGAATCTGAAGTCAAATGTCTACTGTTTTCTGATGATTTGGTGTTTCTCTTCCCAACCAAGGAGGGCCTACAGCAGCACAGATTCTGTCAGACATGGGCCCTGACAGAAAATCTAAATGAGACAAAAATGATAGTGTTCCAAAAAAGGTCCAGTTGCCAGGACTACAAATACAAATTATATCTAGGCACCGTTGCCTTAGAGCACACAAAATACTATACATACCTCGGACTAAACATCAGCTCCACATCTAACTTCCAGAAAGCTGTGAACGATCTGAGAGACAAGGCAAGAAGTGCCTGCTATGCCATCAAAAGGAACATAAAATGTGACATCCCAATTAGGATCTGGCTAAAAATACTTACAGAGAGATGAACTTGGAAATGAGTCCCCTAAGCAAGCTGGTCCTGGGGCTCTGTTTACAAACACAAACAGACCCCACAGAGCCCCAGGACAGCAACACAATTAGACCCAACCAAATCATGAGAAACCAAATTATAATTACTTGACACATTGGAAATAATTAACAAAAAAACTGAGCAAACTAGAATGCTATTTGGCCTTAAACAGAGAGTACACAGTGTCAGAATACCTAACCACTGGGACTGACCCAAAATGAAGGAAAGCTTTGACTATGTACAGAATCAGTGAGCATTGGTATTGAGAAAGGCGGCCGTAGGCAGACATGGCTCTCAAGAGAAGACACAAAATGAGGTGGAAACTGAGCTGCACTTCCTAACCTCCTGACAAATGTATGACCATATTAGAGACACGTATTTCCCTCAGATTACACAGACCCACAAAGAAACTCCCATATCTATTGGGTGAAATACCACAGTGTGCCTTCACAGCATTGCTCTTGTTGTATCAAACATATTGATACAACAGTAGCTAAGGGGAGAAGTCTGTCCACAATATAGCACTTTGCCTTCTTAACAACACTATCAACAAGGCAGGTCTTACAGGCCATGGTTTTGTCGCACCTGAACTACTGCTCACTCGTGTGGTCAGGTGCCACAAAGAGGGACTTGGGAAAATTGCAGTTGGCTCAGAACAGGGCAGAACGGCTGGCCCTTAAAAGTACACGGAGAGCTAACATTAATGACATGCATGTCAATCTCTCATGGCTCAAAGTGGAAGAGAGATTGACCTCCTCATTACTTGTTTTTGTAAGAGGTGTTGATAAGCTGAAGGTACCGAGCTGTCTGTTTAAACTACTAGCACACAGCTCGGACACCCATGCATACCCCACGAGACATGCCACCAGAGGTCCCTTCACAGTCCCCAAGTCCAGAACAGACTATGGGAGTCACAAAATAATACATAGAGCCATGACTATATGGAACTCTATTCTACATCAGGTAACTTATGCAGGCAGTAGAATCAGATTTAAAAACAGGTAAAAATACACCTTATGGAACAGCAGGGACTGTGAAGCAACACAAACATAGTCACAGACACCTGGTGCGGCAGGTAGCCTAGTGGTTAGAGCATTGGGCCAAAAGTTTGCTGGATTGACAAGGTGAAAATCTGTCGTTCTGCCCCTGAACAAGGCAGTTAACCCACTGTTCCCAGATTGGCCATCATTGTAAACAAGAATTTGTTCTTAACAGACAGGCCTAGTTAAATAAAGAATAATTAAAATAACACGTACATATGGATTTTGCGTTGTAGAGGAGTACGGGCCTGAAGGAACACACTTAGTGTGTTGTGAATTCTGAAATGAATATATTGCAATTGCAGTTTTAAAAATGGTATAACTGCCTTAATTCTGCCGGACCCCAGGATGCATTTAGATTTCTACGGAGGGGGTGGAATGAGCAGAGCTGAAGGGAATAACAATCTATTTATTTTCCTCATTTGTGCAACAGATCTCATTTTATGTGGGCTTTAAAAACCAAAACAAAAGAGAGGAGCCTAGCAGCACACGACGTGGATCATCAGGCCTTGAAATAACAAGTTAACGCATGGCAGCTCATCTCGCCATTCAAGCCTTGGTGAATCATTTAGATGAAGTAGAGCAGACTGCACAGGGGAAGAATGACAGACGCACATCCATGGCATAAAAAAAAGAAAGAGAAGACAATATTTAATGGTCTTTCATGTCAAGGCGTCCAAGTGTATGTGTGTGTACGTGCATGCCGGAGTGTCAAGCAGCTGAACATTGTGTTCAGTGTATGGACATCATAGCCACTTCCACGTGGAAGGACTCTCGCTAGTTAAAAGCGTTCTATATCACACCTCCACATCTTATAGACAAAACAAGCACATACTACATATTTGATCAGACTTCATTAAAACACCACTACTTCCAAACCATCGTCTCTCTGATCAGTAGATGTTTAACGGGCGACCAGTGATAATTGGCTCAGTATGCATCTAACTCCCTGTGGGCTCCGCTGACATCAGTACAGAGGGGAGTGACAGCTTTCTCTTTCCTCTGACCTTTCGCCAAAACTTTCTAGCCTATGACTCTGCAGTTTCAAGAGGTTCATTACTTCCTGCTTTCGCAAATGTGTGCTAGGCTGAAACCCCTCATTTAACTTCACAGACAAAATGTCAAGGCGGTACGGACCTACACTTGCATGCCAACTAAGACGTGGGCTGACTTGGATGTCTGCGTGCGGGGATTAATCATTCAGTGTCCTCTGGTATCAGTTTGGATTTGTGACAGAAGTGTAAAAGTCCAAAGTAGTCGCGAACACCCAGTATGATTGATGAGACTTACCTAACATGACCATTTGAGAGTGTTATAATGTGGCATTAGAATGTGAGTTGACTGACACAAAGATTACTATACTTGCCTTCCTGGTGAATGCCTATGTGTGTAGAAAGACTAGGTAATGTAGCTTTGCTGGACACCATGCAGAAAGCTCCTCCACACAATGGCAGCACTTACATGACTGCTTTTCACATTTTACAAAAGTAACAGGGCCGAAACTCAAGTCGTATTCAACGTCGGCGTTCTGACTAGGAAAACTGAGGACGGAAGTGGGTGGTATCCAGTCGTCAACAACGGGAACAAAGACCTTCAACCCATTATTTTGAACAAACACAGTGCCTTCAGAAAGTATTCACATCTCTTGACTCATTCCACATTTTGTGGTGGATCTGAAAATACGTATCTCACCCATCTACACACAAGACCCCATGATGACGAAGTGAGAAGATGTTTGAAGACATTTTAGCAGATGTACTGAAAATGAAATACAGACATATCTCATTTACATAAGCAGTCACACCCTTGAGTCAACAATTTGTAGAAGCACCTTTGGCATTGATTACAGCTGTGAGTCTTTCTGGGAAGTCTCTAAGCGCTTTCCACACCTGGATTGTGCAACATTTTCCCATTATTCTTCTCAAAATTCATCAAGCTCTGTCAAATTGGTTGTTGATCATGGCTAGACAACCAGTTTCAGTTCTTGCCATATATTTTCAAGTAGATTTAAGTCAAAACTGTAACTTGGCCACTCAGGAACATTCACTGTCTTGGTAAGCAACTCCAGTTTAGATTTGGCCTTGTGTTTTAGATTATTGTCCTGATAAAGGTGTCTGGTTGAAAGCAGACTAAACCAGGTTTTCCTCTAGTAATTTGCCTGTGATTACCTCCATTCCATTGATTTTTATCCTAAAAAAACTCCCCAGTCCTGAACAATTACAAGCATACCCATAATATGATGTAGCCAGCACTATGCTTGAAAATATGAAGAGTGGTACTCAGTAATGTGCTGTATTGGATTTGCCTCAAACACAACATGTTTTATTCAGGACACAAATGTACTTTATTGCGTTGCTACATTCTTTGAAGTATTACTTTAGTGCCTTGATGCAAACAGGATGTATGTTTTGGAATATTTTTATTCTGTACAGGCTTCCTTTTCACTTTGTCATTTAGGTCAGAATTGTGGAGTAACTACAATGTTGTTCATCCATTCTCAGTTACAGCCATTGAACGCCATAACTGTTTTAAAGTCTCCATTGGCCTCATGGTGAAATCCCTGAGTGGTTTCCTTCCTCTCCTGCAACTGAGTTAGGAAGGACGCCTGTGTCTTTCTTTTGGGCTCCCGAGTGGTGCAGCTGTCTAAAGCACTGCATCTCTGTGCCTGAGGCATCACTACAGACCCTGGTTAGATCCCGGGCTGTATCACAACTGGCCGTGATCGGGAGTCCCATAGGCCGGCGCACAATTGGTACACTGCCGTCCGGGTTCGGGGAGGGTTTGGCCGGGGTAGGCCAAACTGCTATCCCGGCCCGCTAGCTTCCTGAACGCCGTGTCTCCCGCTCACCTAGCGTAGTAACGACACCGAACGGCTCCCTGTTTCATCTATTGCTGCTCATTGGACCCTATGATCACTCGGCTACACAGCTGATGCTTGTCATTTACAAAATAGCCTCCAACACTCTACTCAGCAAATTGGATGCAGTCTATCACAGTGCCATCCGTTTTGTCACCAAAGCCCCATATACTACCCACCACTGCGACCTGTATGCTCTCATTGGCTGGTCCTCGCTACATATTCGTCACCAAACCCACTGGCTCCAGCTCTATAAGTCTTTGCTTGGTAAAGCTCCACCTTATCTCAGCTCACTGGTCACCTTAGCAACACCCACCCATAGCTCACACTCCAGCAGGTATATTTCACTGGTCATCCCCAAAGCCAACACTTCCTTTGGCAGCCTTTCCTTCCAGTTCTCTACTACCAATGACTGGAACGAATAGCAAAAATCACTGAATCTGGAGACTTATATCTCCCTCACTAACTTTAAGCATCAGCTGTCAGAGCAGCTTACCGATTGATGCAGCTGTACACAGCCCATCTATAAATAGCCTATCCTGCCGACTACCTACCACATCCCCATATTTAAAAAAAAAAATTCTGCTCTTTTGCACACCTGTATTTCTACTTGCACATCATCATCTGCTCATCTATCACTCCAGTGTTAATTTGCTAAACTGTAATTACTTCGCCACTATGGCCTATTTATTGCCATACCTCCTTACTTCATTTGCACAGACTGTATACAGAAGTTTCTATTGTGTTACTGACTGTACGTTTGTTTATGTGTAACTCTGTTGGGTCGCAGTTGTAATTGAGATCTTGTTCTCAACTGGCCTACCTGGTTAAATAAAGGTGAAATAATAAAAAATAAAAAATAAAATACAAAATTGTAAAATAAGAATTTGTTCTTAACTGACTTGCCTAGTTAAATAAAGGTTCAATAAAATAACAAATATTTGTAGTGACTGGGTGTGTTGATACACCATCTAACGTGTGATTAATAATTTCACAATGCTCAATGGGATATTGAAATCCTGCTCTTTGCGAGGCACTGGAAAACCTCCCTGGTCTTTGTGGTTGAATCTGTGTTCAACCGCAAAGAAATTTCAGAAATTTTTATTCATTTGTACATGTTGCGAAAAACATTATTCCACTTTGACATTATGGGCTATTGTGTGTAGAACAGTGACCAACAAATCTCAATGTAATCCATTGTAAATTCAGGCTGTAACACAACAAAAAGTGGAAAAGTCAAGGGGTGTGAATACTTTCTGAACTGTATGTATGCCTGTGGGTTTGCATTGAATCGAAATGCAGACATTGAAGACTAAAGATCATTGTCTTGCAGTGAAGGCCTTGTCAGTGAAAACCAGTCACAAACACACAGGATATCACAGTATTGGTCAATTCCATTTTAATTTGAAATTCCAATTCAAGAATTGAATTCACCAATAATGTGATTTGATTTTGAATTAAATTCGAATTTCAACAATCTTCAAGTTATGGAAATTGGAATTGACATTATAATTTGGACTGTTACTTTGGGCTGCATTCCGTTTTGCCCCTCTCTCTCTGCCCCCCCCCTCCCCACACACTTTCTCTCTCTCTCTGCGCCCCCACCCCCACTTTCTCTATCTGCCTCTCCCTTTCTGCCCCCACCTCTCTCTCTCTCTTTGCCTCTCCCTTTCTGCCCCCACCTCTCTCTCTCTCTTTGCCTCTCTCTTTCTGGCCCCCACCTCTCTCTCTGCCCCTCTCTATGCGCCTCTCTCTAGCCTTAATCTGGGCTGCAAGCCTTAAAAATCACAGTTCCTTACAGCCAAGAGTGAGACAGAAAATGGAGAGAGACAGAGCGAGACAGAGATAGAGAGAGAGAGAGAGAGAGAGAGAGAGACAGACAGAGAGAGAGAGACAGAGACAGAGACAGAAGAGAGAGAAGAGAAGACAGAGGAGAGAGAGACAGAAGAGAGAGAGACAGAAGAGAGAGAGAGACAGAAGAGAGAGACATAATAGAAAGACAGAGAGAGAGAGACAGAAGAGAAAGACAGAGAGAGAGAGACAGAAGAGAAAGACAGAGGGAGAGAGAAAAGAGAAAGACAGAGAGACAGAGAGACAGAAGAGAAAGACAGAGAGAGAGAGACAGAAGAGAGAGAGACAGAAGAGAAAGACAGAGAGAGAGACAGAAGAGAAAGACAGAGAGGGAGAGAGAGAAGAGAAAGACAGAGAGAGAGAGAAGAGAAAGACAGAGAGAGAGAGAAGAGAAAGACAGAGAGAGAGACAGAAGAGAAAGACAGAGAGGGAGAGAGAGAAGAGAAAGACAGAGAGAGAGACAGAAGAGAAAGACAGAGAGAGAGAGAGACAGAAGAGAAAGACAGAGAGAGAGAGACAGAAGAGAAAGACAGAGAGAGACAGAAGAGAGAGAGACAGAAGAGATAGAGACAGAAGAGAAAGACAGAGAGAGAGACAGAAGAGAGAGAGACAGAAGAGTAAGACAGAGAGAGAGAGAGACAGAAGAGAAAGACAGAGAGAGACAGGAGAGAGACAGAAGAGATAGAGACAGAAGAGAAAGACAGAGAGAGAGACAGAAGAGAGAGAGACAGCAGAGAAAGACAGAGAGAGAGAGAGAGACCGAAGAGAAAGACAGAGAGACAGAAGAGAAAGACAGAGAGAGAGAGAGAGAGACAGAAGAGAGAGAGAGAAGAGAGTGAGAGAAGAAAGAGATTGAAAGCTAGAGAAAAGGTGCGCAAGTAAAGGAGTGTGCGAAAAGAAAGAAGACAATGTCGGGAATTGTAGACAGCAAGACATTGGCTTCACTTCTTCTTCCCTGCAAACATTATGGCTCAATCAATGCTGAGTTCTTATTGTGTTTCTTAGAATTAAAAAGAAACAGCAAAACATCTGACTAAAATGCCAATATCGGTAATCTATAGGTCCCTGCTGAATTGCCCATGGTCAATTCTACCCGGCTTAAAAGGGTTAATAGAATGCACAGCCTGTCTGTGCACAAAGACAAGTTGTACTATAAACAAACTGCCTACTGTGAAACCCTCGCCTTCTGATATTCAGACAAGCCAATAAACACACACTTTGACTGATTGTAAGGGCCTCTGCAATCAGATTACTGCTCCCACGCCCCATGTCGACTGGCAGTGGTTCAGTGCTAGTTTGCAGTTAGCGTTCCCGCGCAGGCTAAATGGCAGATGTGTGGGGAGGAGCGTAGACTAGTCGATGCTAGCCGCTAAATGTCTTGGCTAATGAAGGAGGTTCCTGTGTGTAGGGTCAAGGCTGTGTACTGGCCAGCTGCCCACGGATCAGGGCCTTACTGGGAGGTACAGTTGGGGATTGTGGGAATGTCTGTCACTGTAGGGGGCGGTTAAGCGATGCAGCTGGCCTAGCGCGAAGCGCCACAGTTGCCTACATCAGGAATTGACTACCTGCACAACATGGGGCCTCCTTCCATATGAAATCCTACAGATCCAAGATGAAGACGTCCGGAGAGGGAGTTTCTGAACAGCTGGGGACTGAGATTAGCTTAAGCTCTGTGTCGATACTATAGGTCTCTCTGTGCTTTGACATTTTCAAATCTGATCTCCGTATTGAAGAGGATAGGGTTTAACCACATGAGAAAGCCTCTGAGGCTTGGACTCCTCCCAGTAGGCATACCACATGATTCCCACCCCTACCAGTTCTGAAGGTAAAGAAAATCCATAGCTTTCCTTCAGGGAAATGGAAACAGAAAGGGATCTGGAGCAGCGGGTTCTATCAAAATGCATTCTATAGGTCATGCCAGGATATATTACCGACTCTGCCTCACAGCTTACTGGGTTTACCGTAGTTGTATCACATGTAACTTTTTCGATTTTTCTGAAATGCTATGTTTTGTGGTTTCACATTGAAAACCAAGCAAGATACAGAACGTACTGTATTAAATGATGACTTCTTTACCAGCACTGTGCAGCTAGCAGTGATACAGCAAATAGTTAACCCATTGTCAACAGCTGTGTGAGGTACTACAAAAGGCCTGACGCCACAGTATAAGGACAATAATTGAACATAATAGCTAGACGATTATATCTAAAGGGGTTTGAGTGTAGAGAACGGAATGAGAACAAACCCAGAGGAAATGCCACCAGGACTTGGTTACGGTGGGCTGGATATGTGAACGGATGCTAAGGAATTCATTATGCAGTTTTTGGCCACAGTGGGAACACAGCAGATAGCAAACAGTGCCGCTAAGACCATGTGAGGACAACGGCGAAAGCTCTTTAGAAGCTGTGTGCTTGTGCAAATATGCTCATGCTAACAAACACACAAGGACACACACACAAACACAGACAGTTGCAAATTCACACACTAACACACATGCACACCTACAAACACACACCCCTAATCATACATAACACTATGGCTTGCGACACATACAGTGCAGTACACACAGCAGAGAACCACAGCTCTCCCCAGCAGGTTATACCCTCTCTTCCCCGGAGTGGGTTGGGGTTTAGGGAAGATCCAGACCTGGCCGCCCAGTCTCTGCCCTGGGGCGGGTGAATCTAGCCTGCAGCCAGGCACAACCATGGCCCTGGCAGCCAGGGACAGACACCTGACAGATGAAAATGCCCACGTCCAGCTATTCATTATTTAAAGGCCTGGGAGAGATAGCGGGGAGAGGCACACTGCCTCAGCACAAAAGGGAGCAAGCGAAACACTGTCAATAAAAAAACAACAGCACTCGTCCTAATGTAGGAGGGAGAAAGGGATGGTGGAAGGGAGGGTGGGAGGAAAGGAGAGAGTCCCACAGGACAGGAAATGGAGACAGCTAAGCTATCAGTTCTGTGAGTAACTACAGCAGGGTGGAGAGGTTGATAGGTTGAGCGGTGTTCTTTGGGTTTGAGGTGCTGACGGAAATGGATGAATGGGGATCTCCATTATAGGGAGAGCTATTGGAGATGGCTCTGGGACAGCAGTCAACGCTATGAGGTCCACTAGTTTGGTCTGAATGAATGGTGGTCGGGGAGGAAAGGCAAAAGGTCCACATCCACATCGAGGAGTGTAACGGGGTTCCAACTCCAAACCTTCACACCAGAGCATAATTCATTTTTACGGCTGTCCTAGTTCATTCAGACTTATTTCTCCGGGGGCTAGCCCCTGCTAGGCAGGGCGGAGAAACCATTAGGTACTCCAAGAATAATACCGGAAGAAGAACTAACACTTAAACATCTCTTTTCCACATACAAGCCCCCCAAGTCCACTGCAATCTACACCTCAATCGCCGAAGAACATCCTTCAACAGCCCCTTTCCTTTTCCTGTTCCTCTCTAGGTTTCTTCTAGCTCTGTCCACCTCTAGTCCACCACTTTATCCTTTCACCCTGTCTTCCACTTAGCTTCTCCTGATCTCTTTGTGTTCTGCTGATAAAGCAGCGTGGGGTAAAGGTGGTAGCTTGGACGGGCTTTGAAGGCGGCAACCCCAGCCTGTCCGAGGGGATTAGCAGAGAGCGAGATTGAGGTGTGCCCAGCGAGTCATAATACAGGCCTTGTGATTTGTATATGTGTATAATAATGACAAGGAGACAATGGTAAGGTTGAATGTGTGCCCGCTCAACAGCCATGTGATTGCTTAATACAGTCTGGGATACTGCTTATTTCACCCTCAAAGTATGTTTTATGGTAAGCTAAAAAAAAAGCAAATATTGGAATGAAATGTTGGATTTCCACTGGGATTAGAGGAGGGCAGAGACCTCAGTTGATTTTTACTGTACCATTGACACTGCAGAAAAGCCTGAGCAGTGTTTTCCACTAGCGCCGGCTGTCGGCGTTACAGACGATTACAGAGTCCTTTTCAGCCAGGTACTTTTTCCACTTAATTTAACTAGGCTACTTTTCAATTCGCTAGTCAGAAAAAAGTCTGCCGCAACCTCTCCCCTGCATTCAAAAGAAAAGAATAGGGCAAAGTGGAATTCGACTCGATATGCATCTTCTTCTGGGTGTGTGTGTTGTATGTGCCGTGGTTGCTGTTGAATTTCTACATGGAGGGAGAGGGCATGAATTTGCACATCCCATATAATGTGGTAACAAAGAGTCGAATTCCACTTTGCCTATTCTTTTCTTTGGAATGCAGCGTCTGACATTAACGAGGGCCCGTCGGGGGTTGGTAAAAACACGTGTTCGGCCAGCGGATCTCTTCAGTCTCGACAGGGCCAGTAACTTTTCAGCACATTTTTGCATTCCCGTCCTCCTCTGTCACAGTCTACCACTGAAAACCATTGAAGACTGCACGCGTAAATGTCATGCTATTTGTATTTGAGCAATATGAGTGGTCATTCATTCAAGCACCACCATGCTCCCGTGAGTCACAACTTCTCGAGCAGTACATGAGTTGATGGCGTCACACAGCACACGCTATCTGACCACAGCAAAAAGAAGAGCCCATCAATCTACTCGCGGAGTTTATTTATTTTAGGGAAAGTGATTTACAAAAGTAAAACTTCAATAGTGAACATACTAGCAATATGCTGGCTACTGTTGATAGTATGCAAAGAAAAGCTACAAAAAGACACCTAGCATTGGTTTTGGCTAGACTAATGTAGCCATGTCCATGATCTCTTTCGGAACGTTTGTCTTAAAGGGGCAACGTCCTATTTTCAAATCATCTCAAAATGGCGTACTTTGGAAACAAAAATGACAATGCAGTTCTAAAGAATAGAGTAATGATATGAATTGCAAAATTGTATTACACAGCTTTTGAATACATATAATAACCAAATGTAGCTTATAATAGCTGCATATAGAGAAAAGTCATGCCAAACTATAAGCCCTGCATGACCCTAATGCATTTAAGAACTACAATGTCCAGGCCAGTAGAAATTCTGTTCTGGTGGCTTGGATTTTTGGCCAACTGTCCCAACTCGGCCAGTGAGGACCCTAGCGTGTTTTACCAAATAAGCTGCCACGGAGTTGTGGGCCATAGGCTAATTACTGTGCTTTGATTGACGAGCAGCAAGCCTGACTAGTTTATAAAAGGTGTTGAACTGACTGAATAAAGTCGATCTCATATAGCCTTCCCATCCATAAATCATACAACGTAGTTATATGTCCATGGTATCTCATCCGGACAAGTAAACTAAAGATCCCTTTTGTGTTTTCGACATAAAGTCCATAAGGACTTGCCAGACAGTGACGTTAAAGTGAGTGATTCGTCAGTATCCCACCAAATCGCATCGGTAAGAGAGCTATTTATTTTACTCCCTAATTTGCATACTCGTAGGGTTTTGGCAATTATCTGCAGATAAATGATGAAATCATTCGATGAAGTTAATCCTCCTCACCGCAGGAAGGATGAAGATAATCCTCCTCACAGCAGGAACAATATGTAGGCTAGTGGAGAGAGAGACTCACTCTGGTCCAAAATATGATAAAAGAAAACAGATTGTTTTCATAGCTAATGATATTTATATGGTATTTTGAAAGATACTGATCTAGGTCTAGTGATTTAATCAAAGTGTTGACAATGGACTCGTCAACTGCTGTTTTCTGTGTAGCAAAGCCCATGATTAACACCTGCTTCATACTTCAATCATAACTGTAGTGGAGATAGCTGAGAAAATGCCTCTTTAAAGGAAGCTTGAAGCCCATGGAAGTCAGTAGGACACTTTAAAGGCCCTGTGGAATTAGAATTCAGTTTTTCCTGCATTTTATGTCATATTGAAACTAACACTGTAAAAGTGTGATTTTTTTTATTAGTGTTATTTCCTGATAGTTGCTGGGATAGTTGCAATCTAGCAATAGAATGTACCAGAGGCCACCGAAACAGAGAAATCTTACCACCCCCCAGCCCATCGACTTTTTCTGTTTGGCTGGCTAACACACTGGAAGCACTAACGATGCAGGCATTAACACCAAAGACAGGGAGAGACAGAAGAAAGCGATGGAGTGAAGAAGAGAGAATTATAAAATGAGAGGGGGAAAGAAAGAGAGGGCCTCCTGTGATGTACAGATTCACTCTGTTCCGCGGTCAAAGCGTACACATTAATTATGAGAGCAAAGCCTGAGCCTCTTTTATTCATGGGACACTGGGTTATTTCTGTCTCTCTCATGTCTCCGCCAAGGACACAAGGCATCAGGATGAGTGTAAGTGAGGAGAGGAGAAGAGAGGAGGCCCAGTCCAAAGTGTATTGACGAATGGATGAATAGACACAACACAGACATGCTAACCCCTGCGTATTCAGATTTACATTTCCTGTGATATAGTACATTTGAAGCCAGGTCGAGTTGACCATGTTTGGCCGGGGCCTTGCTACCCCATCCCCCCAAAAAACTAGCTTCAGCAGCAGCCCAGTTTTTGTTTGCAATAATCACACGGCCAGTAGAGTGGTTAGGGAGAGAGCAACAAGACAGTAAAATACTCATTTAACCAGGACAGTGGCGGGCGGCAGGGTAGCCTAGTGATTAGAGTGTTGGACTAGCAACCGGAAGGTTGCAAGTGCAAACCCCCGAGCTGACAAGGTACAAATCTGTCGTTCTGCCCCTGAACAGGCAGTTAACCCACTGTTCCCTGGCCGTCATTGAAAATAAGAATTTGTTCTTAATTAACTGACTTTCCTAGTTAAATAAAGGTTAAAAAAAACAGTGAGAGAAGGAGAAAAAGCCAGGGGTACAATTACAAAGGAGGGAAAAGAAAGCAGTGTGATAGAAAAACTACTATAAGATTTGTGATTGGGGGAACTTGTGAGTCGGGGGGACATTGTGTCTCCTGCTCTCATGCCGTACATTGTAATGGAGCCAGTCTGGGCAAACTGCTGGTGTGTAAATTACTTGTAAAAGTGTCTTGATAAATGTTTACTGAGAGAACAATCACAAGGTATAAAAGAGGAGACTGATGATACACCCTGACCAGACCGGCATGTACACATATATGTTATTTAGGTGTCAATGGGGGTAGCTCAGCGCCAAAATATAAGTTGGTTCTATTTGAGATGCCAGACGCACTGCCTCTCCCATCTACCCATTGGTTTTCACAAGCATACTAACCTACGTGGGTGATTGAAAGATGAAGAAGGAGAGATGAATTAATCAAAGAAAACAAACTAAAATAAGGCAACAGTTAACATGTAGTCGTCGGCACCTGCTGGAGGCACCTGCTGGAGAAGACATAGTTTTGGCCCAGTTATCCCTCTCGCATTCCCTCTTCCTCTCTTGTGTGACTCACAAAGTTCAGTTAATTACTATAGCTCCTGCCTTGGACCAATCAGTTGGGGACAACTAACTATATAGGTTTCCCCTTTTATATGTAGATTAATATTCGGGGTAGAGAATCCACGATTTTGTATGACTCAACTTGGCAACAAATAAAAGGACCAAATGCATTTCAGGTAAGCTAGCTAAATGTCCAGGAATGTTTCATGTGTGTTTTGACCTGTCCTCAAATGAATATAAACTCAGCAAAAAAAGAAACATCCCTTTTTCAGAACCCTGTCTTTCAAAGATAATTCGTAAAAATCGAAATAACTTCACCGATCTTCATTGTAAAGGGTTTAAACACTGTTCCCATGCTTATTCAATAAACCATAAACAATTAATGAAGATGCACCTGTGGAACGGTCGCTAAGACTGACTGCGTGTACTGGTTCCTGACTTCCCTGAAAAGTTGCATTAAGGTCACAGTCATGAAACTTTAGGACACTAAAGAGGCCTTTCTACTGACTTTGAAAAACACCAAAAGAAAGATGTCCAGGGTCCCTGCAGGGTCAGCTGCGTGATCGTGCCTTAGGCATTCTGCAAAGAGACATGTGGACTGCAGATATGGCCAGGGCAATACATTGCAATATCCGTACTGTGAGATACCTAAGACAGCGCTACAGGGAGACAGGACAGACAGCTGATCGTTCTCGCAGTGGCAGACCAAGTGTAACAACACCACCACAGGATCGGTACATGCGAACATCACACCTGCGGGACAGGTACAGAAAGGCAACAACAACTGCCCGAGTTACACCTGGAACACACAATCCATCCATCAGTGCTCAGACTGTCCGTAATAGGCTGAGAGAGGCTGGACTGAGGGCTTGTTGGCCTGTTGTAAGGCAGGTCCTCACCAGACATCACCGGCAACAACGTCACCTATGGGCACAAACCCACCATCGCTGGACCAGACACGACTGACAAAAAGTGCCCTTCACTGTCTCATCAGGGGTGATGGTCAGATTCGTGTTTATCTTTCAAAGGAATGAGCGTTACATTGAGGCCTGAACTATGGAGCAGGATCGACTTGGAGGTGGAGGGTCCGTCATGGTCTGGGGTGGTGTGTCCAGCATCATCGGACTGAGCTTGTTGTCATTGCAGGCAATGTCAACGCTGTGCGTTACAGAGAAGACATCCTCCTCCCTCATGTGGTACCCTTCCTGCAGGCTCATCCTGACATGACCTTCCAGCATGACAATGCCACCAGCCATACTGCTCGTTCTGTGCATGATTTCCTGCAAGACAGGAATGTCAGTGTTCTGCCATGGCCAGCGAAGAGCCTGGATCTCAATCCCATTGAGCACATCTGGGACCTGTTGGATTGGAGGGTGAGGGCTAGGGCCATTCCCCCCAGAAATGTCCGGGAACTTGCAGGTGCCTTGGTGGAAGAGTGGGGTAACATCGCACAGCAAGAACTGGCAAATCTGGTGCAGTCCATGAGTTGGAGATGCACTGCAGTACATAATGATAATAATAATCATAAAATAATAATAGCTACAAAAAAGCTGATGGGTCCTAGTTATACGAGGATACACACTGAGCCCTAGAGTCTCAGACTATAAGTTAACTAGGAGCCATCATATCTCTGGAAAGTCTTCGAAGGGAAACTAGATCAGAGAGACAGAAAACAAGCCCCCTCGGCCCGTTAAGGACTCAGCTCTGAAGTTGGTTTGTGTAATTAAAGATGATTCAATTCATGATCGTCACTGGGTTGCTCAAACAAAACATGCATTAGTGTTTGATTTATCACTTTGTGTGGCTAACAGAGACAGGTATTTTGATCAAAATGTCTAGATTTTAATGTTTACTCAGCATTTGACACGGAGGTAACGTTGGTACACTAGAGACTTCTACCCAGAGCCTCCCTCTTTTGTGAATCCTAAAATGGCTGCCATAGTTCCTGATTGGCCTGTCTGTGTGGGTGATGGGTCAATGCAGTAGTCCGTGGTGTTCTGCCTGTCACGGGTGGAGAGACGAGAGAACCTCAGTGAATCTCTGATAGCCCTACTTTAGCATTAGTAGCGGCCATTCTGTGCTCTGTCAGACTACTGGCTCCGTTATCCGATAGGATCCCACTGCCTAAGTACCCTTGCAGTGCCAAAGCATGCACCTGCACATTGCTGAGTGATCCCTATGAAACAAGTCTAAGTGAACTAAGCTGTGTAATAGAATCACTTGGTTCAATAAACTATTCGGTTACCCTTCACGTTTCAAAATGTATTCCCAAAACTTTTCCTTGACCACGTGACCTACCATCCCAGGGCCAGAAGAGGCAGAAAAAAATAATTCTGAGAGTTACATATTAGAGCACCTCAATCCCCACTAGTGTTATAGTGAGATGATGTCTTGAGAAATATGGGGTGGGGGGGTGGGTAGACTGGGGAATACACTTCACTATTTCTAACACCTTCAAAAGGGGAAAATGTTCCCCCACCTTCACACTGTTCCTTCACATTGGGCTGCTCAGCCAGGCCTTCATATCTAACAGTTATCCTGTCAATGCCACATCGCCCTGCCGTATTGATCCACACCTAAACATAGCACACCTGTCACTCTCCAACCTTATTGTGCCTCAGTCTGCTAGAAGAACAATCTACTAGCTGTACTGTACGGCTCTATTTTCTTACACTGGCTGATTGTGAGAGGGTGACAGTAAGGGTGTGTGTTGTGTGTATGAGAGGGTGACAGTAAGGGTGTGTGTTGTGTATATGAGAGGGTGACACTATGTGTGTGTGTTGTGTGTATGAGAGGGTGACAGTACGGGTGTGTGTTGTGTATATGAGAGGGTGACAGTATGTGTGTGTGTTGTGTGTATGAGAGGGTGACAATATGGGTGTGTGTTGTGTGATAGTGTGTGTATGAGAGGGTGACAGTGTGGGTGTGTGTTGTGTGATGGTGTGTGTATGAGAGGGTGACAGTGTGAGTGTGTGTTGTGTGATAGTGTGTGTATGAGAGGGTGACAGTGTGAGTGTGTGTTGTGTGTATGGAAGGGTGACAGTGTGGGTGTGTGTTGTGTGATAGTGTGTGTATGAGAGGGTGACAGTGTGAGTGTGTGTTGTGTGTATGGAAGGGTGACAGTGTGGGTGTGTGTTGTGTGATAGTGTGTGCGCATGAGTGACAGGCACCAGCCCCCATTTTGTGACAGTTTAAACTGCGATGGGCTGAATTTGTGAAGGTCTTTTAGGGGGAACAGCTGAGATGTAAACTCGAAGGGCACTGGGAGATTGTGTGAGGAGAGAGAGCCGAGCTGTAGCTCAAACCATCTGCTCAGTAGTGCTGCTTTTTGAAGTCGGTTCGTTTTATTTATTTATTTATGACAAATAATCACATTTTTCAATTTTTTATTACAATAAATACATAATAATAATAATAACGCTTCAGGTGACTCCTCAAATTATATTCTCAGTAATTGGCGACCAGGTCAAACAAAAAAGCTGGTACTTTGTCCAGATGCACAAATATTAGCCAGTTAGCTAGCTAGTTAGCCAAGCCAAAATGTGTTAACCTGTCAGGTAATCTGCAAATTTGTGGCTCAAATACACCAGATACATGTATATGCAATGAACACGCAATGTTCGCCAAAACAAAAGATCGTATTAAAAATCAACAATTAAAAACACCTACAAAATTACTAGACATATGCACTTTTAGAGCTAGCCTAGGCTGCTAGAGGGCACCATGGCAACTATATCACTCTATACTATAGAATTGAATTGGGGGTTAAATGCTGTAACATCACAGAATATAACAATTTATGTTAATGACTGCCCATTAATATCACTTATTAGACTCTAAGTATCATTTATTCACATTATTTTACTTAAATAAAAAAATGTTGGTGATTTATTTATTTGATGCCTTATTCAATTCCCCGTCATCATCGCAATCTCTGTTCAGGCAGAATCAGCCAGCCAGTTATGTATATCTGTGCACCCAGAATCATCCTTTATGCTCGTAGTCGAGCTGGCTAACTTCCTTCTGCCTTACAAAATCACAATGTCAGTGGATCTTCAAAGTAGATAATGCATACTTTTAAGACTGCTGAATAACAACTATCAATCAATTATACAGTATGTATTCATCGGTTGGTAGAGAAACCCACAAAACTGCTCTCTTGTTCGCAACACGTCCTGTGAGCCTCTGTCCTTCCCTTCCTGTCCTCTCTGCCAGCCCCACAGGCCTGAACCAATGAGATCAGGCAGCTGTAGGCGCAATGGACTCTGATCATAGTAATTATTGACCTTTTTTCTTATTGCTTTACTATGATGAATATTGGTCTGTTGAACCTACACCTTTCTGCAACGTTCCCACAATTCATGCTGGATATTTCTCTCTAGAGAATCAGTGCGTTGAGCTAACATATAAAAATGGAATTCAAACAATTGCACTGACATTTCTGATCATTGCTCAGCACTACTGCTCAGATATGTAGCAGGAACTAATCAGAAAAAAATGAACTGTGCTGAGGTAGCAGGAAAACAGACTTTTCTTAATAACATGAGCATTCCCTTATGAACCATAACCTCATTAAATAAGCATGAACTGCTCAGCCCACATAATTGTGAAAGGCAGCATTACCAACCAACCTAATGTAAAGATGAAACATGACACCATGAGTGTAAGAATTAATATACAAAAGGTCTAGCATCAGTTGACCAATCTATGTATCGTTCTGGTCCTAGTGAGGCTATGGAGCAATAAGCTCCATTGACCAGTCTCTCATTACCCTGAAAGCAATGAGCCTTTCAATACGCAGAGCAGCAAGGAGGAATCCATTGATCCAACTAAAGGAAAGCGGGAAGGGGAGGGAGAAAGAAGAGAGAGATGGGATGGATAGAGAGAGAGAGAAAAGTGGGAGAGAGCAGTCTAGGGTCCAACAGTTAAATCATTACAGATGTTAATGATACCCCAGTCTCCTTTCTTGTCCTCTGGCCATTCAGCTCGCCAAGTCTGGCACGTTCATCAACGTTACCCACACGCGTGTCATTACTGACTACACCGCTCCTGTCATTACCGAAGGCAGACCCCCAATCGAACACAGGCAGCTGGTCAGTCTGGTCTCCAACCATTGATTAACAGAACAGAGTGAGTCCAATGCCTGCATTAGTTAATCACAGTGCCAAGCCACTCGTCTGCCTGCCAAACAACACCGGAAATGTTTTACTATCACACCCTTGTAGAGAAGGAAAACAATGATTTTTTTCTTTGCTGGGGGAAAAACAACAAACTATCGTAAAAGTCTTAATCTGTCACATTCACAATAGCCGGTTGGCTGATTCTGGAGGGGAAGAGTTTCCTAAATTGGTCTATTTGCACAGCAGATGGGACTCTTTGTGTAAAAAAACCTGGATTCCTGCCTGGCTAAGGAGTGTGTGTGTGTGTGTGTGTGTGTGTGGGGGGAATCTTCTTCCAGATTAATGAGTAATTAGTTGAGAGAGACAATGCTAGAGGCAGTGTTTAATTAACAAACTGTCCGACACACACACACACATGCATACTGACAGTCACATGCAGACGCACACAAAAAACATGCACACACACACACACTCTCTCTCCACCAGCCTCTCCCATCTCTCTCAGTTACTTTCTCACTTTGGATTCCTAGGAATGATAGGAATTATGGACCATATTTTCATGCAGAGGACTAAACAGAATGCTCAGATTGAGCACAGGGAGTAATCAATGCTGTCAAAGTTTTTGAGGTTCTTGAGGTTTTGTGTTGTCTGTCGTCATGTAAGACATTCTGATGTTTGGAGTCCCCCTCCTAGATCAACCTCTCAGATCAACCTCCCAGAGATCAACCTCCCAGATCAACCTCTCAGATCAACCTCCCAGATCAACCTCTCAGATCAACCTCTCAGATCAACCTCTCAGATCAACCTCTCAGATCAACCTCTCAGATCAACCTCTCAGATCAACCTCTCAGATTATCCTCCCAGATCAACCTAAAAGCCTAGAATTTAAACTTTGAACTAGTGTGAGTCAGCTTCTAAACAAAAGACTTCCGCTATTCAGAAACACACACTCACACGCAAGCACACATTCATCTTTACTGACCAAACACATTTGGTCACCTCTCTTCAGCTTTCACAATTGTGATGGGACAAAACCATACTATTTTTGTAAGGACTTGTGGTTACATTTGAAGTAGAGTAGAGCCAGTAGAATTGTATATAATATATTATGCAGCTATTTCACTTGGTTTTTAATCCACTGAGTAATTTTGCATCCTAACTTGATGCAGTACCCATTGAATTAGAACTAAGGCATACCTCCAAGCCAGACATGTTGTCAGAATAACTATCTATTCCCAGCTTGATTAGTCAATATGATAATTTCTTAAGCCTGTGAGCTATCTTACACCCAAATCTCTAGTATAGATCCTTGTCGGCAGAATTCTCTGATTTGCTAGTCTGAATCCCATATTTAGCTCCTTGGGCATAATCTGGCTGTAGCTGTGGAGAATAAGGCAGACGGCGGGGTAAGTTTGCTAGCATCGTACCCCTGTGGCTGGCCAGTTTCAGTAGCATATGCAACAAACAGCCTCGACGCTTTAGGATTAAAAACACAAATCTGGGCCATAGTTGATCACAGATCCTCTCTGTGGCTTAATGTGGCGCATCACATGGAGAATTTAGCCCTTTCAGGTTAACATAGCTAGGCCTACACATGCAGACAATCATGACAAGACGTTTGTGTGCACGGATGAGTAAACAGACACACACACACACGCATGCTGCACGCTGCACTTAATTCCTCCAAAAACAATCGCTGTGTGTGTTTACAAAACAGAACAAAACTAGCTGCGCTAATGCAATTTCATAGCAATGCAATCTGTTCCCCCCTCGTGGCAGACCTGGAAATGAAGGCAGTCGTTGGGAATTCACATCTTCATCTCAGCCCATTAAAAGCACATCTAAATCCTTCTAGCGCATGCAGAGCTTCAGGGCTTTGAATAGAAACCTGCGGCTCCTTCAAAAGGAGAGCAGCTCTTCCTTCCTAGCTCCAAGGCTTGGTTACTGGCACAATTCTAAGACTCAGTCCTTGGTCTGCGGAGTCTGATCTGAATGCGGTGGCAATACAGTGCTTTGTTTTCAGAAGAAACAATGCATTTATCCAGTGCAGTTATGTGGCTTTTGAAACGGAAAATAGATTTTTGTTTGAATTGTGAATGTGTAAAAGTATTACTGTTCGAGTCAATGCCATAGCTGTACATATATTCATCCTAAGGGTTTGAAAGCACTCTTGTCCTGTGCTTGTGTTTGTCATTTTAATGATCTAAAACTGTGATTTCATTGTTGATTAATAATAACAATTGTAGCGCTATAATTACAATATCACTTTGACAGCGGTTATAATGATATGCCTAAGGACAATAACACACACACACACACACACACACACACACACACACACACACACACACACACACACACACACACACACACGCACACACACACACACACACACACACACACACACACACAGGCACACAAATGCACACACACACCGGCATGCAGGCTCATGCACACCCTTCTAACACACACACACACACACACACACACACACACACACACACACACACACACACACACACACACATACACACACACACACAGCAGTGGGTGAGGATGGAATACTGTAACACACACACTCCTCCTTCCATACCCTGTCAGCCCACCACTAACATCGGCCAACAAAAACATCAGGCTACACATTCAACACATACGATATAAATAAGAAAGTATGTGGACACCCCTTCAAATTAGTGGATTCAGCTATTTTAGCCACAATCGTTGCTGCCAGGTGTATAAAATCGAGCACACCGCCATGCAATCTCCATAGACAAACATTGATGGTAGAATGGCCTTACTGAAGAGCTCCAGTAACTTTCAACGTGGCACCACTATAGGATCCAACAAGTCAGTTCGTAAAATGTCTGCCCTGCTACAGCTGCCCCGGTCAACTAAAAGTGCTGTTATTTTGAAGTGGAAACGTCGAGGGTCAACAACAGATCAGACGCGAAGAGGTAGGCCACACAAGCTCACGGAACGGGACTACCAAGTCCTAACGCGCGTAAACAATCATCTGTCCTCGGGGGCAACACTCACTACCGAGTTCCAAATTGCCTCTGGAAGCAACGTCAGCACAAGAACTGTTCGTCTGGAGCACCATGCGCAATGCCAAGTGTCGGCTAGAATGGTGTAAAGCTCGCCGAATGCATAATGCCAACTGTAAAGTTTGGTGAAAGAAGAATAATGGCTGTTATTCATGATTCGGGCTAGGCCTCTTAATTCCAGTGAAGGGAAATCTTAGCACTACAGCATACAATGACATTTTAAATTATTTCGTGCTTCCAATCTTGTGGTAACAGTTTGGGGAAAGCCCTTTCCTGTTTCAGCATGACAATGCCCCTGTGCACAATGCGAGGTTCACACAGAAATGGTTTGTCGAGATCGGTGTGGATGAACTTGACCAGCCTGCGCAAAGCCCTGGTGTCCACAGAGCAGAGCACTACATACTTTTGGTCATGTAGTGTACCTGGGTTAAGATGTTAGCACAATGCTAGAGTGTAGCATGGATATACAGTAAAAGGGTACCACGTTCTTACTGAGGATTGATGTAGCATCTAAATGGATTCTATTAAATGCCTATAGGGCTAGGAGAATGACACTGGACTGTGACTTAATTTGATGTTACAAAATACAATGATTTAGAATTGAACAAATATAGGCTGCTAATAGGCTAAAGGGACAATCAAGGCGGAACAACATGGATGTGGACGGAATTGCAGAATCTCCACATTAGGCCTGGACCGAGTCTGAGGAAAAAGTGAGGGAAATGATATCTGAGAAATTGAAGATGGACCAGAGGAGGATTGAGGTAGAGTGTGCCCACAGTACTGGTAAACCCATCCCCAGCCCAGGTGACAGACCCAGGCTGATAATGGTCAAGTTCTTGAGGAAGCTGTTCTGGAAAGAACCAAAAACTTCAGAGGAACGTATATCTTCCTCAATGAGGACTATCATGAAGGTAAAAATCTGTCGTTCTGGCCCTGAACAAGGCAGTTGACCCACTGTTCTTAGGCCGTCATTGTAAAGAAGAATTTGTTCTTAACTGACTTGCCTAGTTAAATAAAGGTTCAATTGTATATATATTTTAAAATGGCAAAGTGGGCAAACTTAGGCAGGGAATGCCAACAACGAACAGTGAGCCATCGTATTCATGCAGAAAAAAACTAATAATGAAAGAAAAGCCTCGCAAGATAGAATTTTTAAAAGTTAGTTTGGGAGAGGTGGAAAAAGTGTTGTTATCGATCAATAATGACAAACCTCCTGGCATTGACAACATAGATGGAAAGCTAATGAGGATGTTAGCTGACTCTATAGCCACTCCTATCTGTCATATATTTAATCTGAGCCTAGAGGAAAGTCTTTGTCCTCAGGCCTGGAGGGAAGCCAAAGTAATTCTGCTAGCAATGAAGCCTTTACTGGTTCTAACAGCAGACATATTTTTATTTGACCTTTATTTAACTAGGCAAGTCAGTTAAGAACAAATTCTTCTTTACAATGACGGCCTAGGAACAGTGGGTTAACTGGTCTAGGAACAGTGGGTTAACTGCCTGTTCAGGGGAAGAACGACAGATTTGTACCTTGTCAGTAACCTTTCGGTTACTAGTCCAACGCTCTAACCACTAGGCTACCCTGCCGCCTCATTCCCTAAATTCTAGACCTCAGCTGAATCTGATAATGAATGGTGTGGCTGTTGAACAAGTTGAGGAGACTAAATTACTTGGCATGGCCAAAACATATAGATCCAATGGTTGTACAGATGGGGAGAGATCTGTCCGTAATAAAGAGATGCTCTGCTTTTTTGACACCGTACTCCAAAGAGTAAGTTCTGCAGGCTCTAGTTCTGTCTAATCTTGATTCTTTTCCAGTATTGTGGTCCAGTGTTGCAAGGAAAGACCTAGTTAAGCTGCAACTGGCCCAGAACAGAGCAGCATGTCTTGCTCTTCATTGTTTTATTTATTTAACCCTTATTTTACCAGGTAAATTGACTGAGAACACCTTCTCATTTACAACAACGACCTGAGGAATAGTTACAAGGGAGTGGAGGGGGGATGGATGAGCCAATTGTAATCAGAGGGCTGATATAAATACTATGCATATCAGTCTCTTTTACTAAGAGTTGAGGAGAGACTCACTTCATCACTTCTTTTTATTAGAAACATGAACATGTTGAAAATCCCAAATGGTTTGCATAGTCAACTTACACACAGCTCTGACACACACACTTACCCTACCAGACATGCCACCAGGGGTCTTTTCATAGTCCCCAAATCAAGAACAAATTCAAAAAAGTGTACTGTTTTATATAGAGCCAGTATTGCATGGAACTCCATTCCATCTCATATTGCTGAAATGAACAGCAAATCTGGTTTAACAAAACAGATAAAGCAACACCTCACAGCACAACGCCTCTCCCCTATTTGACCTAGATAGTTTGTGTGTATGCATTGATATGTAGGCTATGTGTGTCTTTTTAAAACATGTATATAGTTCTGTCCTTGAGCCGTTCTTATCTATTCATGTTCGGTATTATGTCATGGTTTGTGTTGGACCTCAGGAAGAGTAGCTGCTGCTTTTGCAACAGCTAATGTGTATCCTAATAAAATACCTAAATACTTAAAGCTGATGCAAAGGGATTTCAATCTCAGTGCCATCTACCCTGGAGCCAAGTCAGCAGCTAGGCGACACAGCAGCTAGGCGAAGCTACAATCCCTTAGGGTCTCCGTCTCAGAATGGACTGGAACTTGTGTAGTACTGTAGGTGGAGGGAGAGGGGGATCGGGGGGGGGTAGTTACCCTTCTCTCCACCTCCCCTCCTTCCAAATGTACGTGTGCCTGCGCCACAGTTCAGGTGCGAGACGCCAGCTATTAATCCACCTGTTATATATATATTATATAACCCTGATATAGACAGAGGTGGGGTCCTCTGTAACTACTGCTCTCTATTGTTTTTTCATTCATTCTTTCTCTCTTTTATTTTCTGTCCCTCTCCCTTCCACTCTTTCCGTTACAAGGCTTAAGACAAAAGGCTCTATGTGACTTCTTTGCCCTAACGGATCATTGGTCCAGAAAGTCTGTGAAACAGAGGAATCTGGATTATACCCCATTATATCCAAGAACTACGGGAATTGCCACTATGTGATACCAGAATGGTAATCATATGAATGGTCCAATTGATTGGAAGATGCATGGAGAGACGGACCCAATGATCAGCCACTAGGTTTGACAAAAGGCTCTGATGAGGGGATGAGTGAGTTATGGTTCATCACTGATGAAGCGATTGACTGAATGAGGCGGTAGAAGGAGGTAAAGATGGCCGCTGCTCCCGCTCTCTATGTGGCAGCTGATTACCTATCCAGTCAGACAGGCAGGCAGGCCCAGACAAAACATGCCTTTTCTAACAACCGACCAATAAGGGCCTCTCGTCAGCATCACGGGAGGGGAAGAAGTGGAGCGAGAGAGTGAAGTAGGGAGATCGGGAGCCCATACATTTCTGGGCCGTGATGGGGGGGATTAAGAAAGACTGCAGGGAGGCGGAGAAATAGTACGGTGCGAATCGTAAATCGATGGAAAACAAACCCCACAGTCACACATCACTAGTGCCTCCAACACGCACCGAGCTTAAAAATCTGGTACACAACACCAATGTCTACTTGATTTCTACTTCATTTTCACCTCTACGTTATTATTAAGGTAAGGAGAGACTAGAGGCTTGTATCTGATGCATAACCACCCCATCCTGGCTCAATGAGGGCACACACACACACACACACACACACACACACACACACACACACACACACACACACACACACTCAGTTACTTAAGTCAAATGGCCAGCTGTAAGTGACTTCTCTGCTTGTAACGTATCATTGTTCCAGTGAGTCTGTGATACAGAGTAATCTGTAAAGCCTGCATTTCTTTCTCTCAATGTATAAGATTAGAAATAACCTTGAGATGTAAGAGCAAAAATAAACAACTTGAGCTCTAAGTTTTTCTGTGCTTGTCGCGATTAGCCGCAGGTCCAATTGGAATTCTCTGTGGGTAGTGGGAGGAGGCTCGACTGTGTTGGATGCAAGAGGAATGCAAAATGGCCTCCTCTAGCTTGCCTAGGCTCCATGCACACACACACACACACACACACACACACACACACACACACACACACACGCGCACACACACACAGAGAGAGAGAGAGAGAGAGACACACACAAACACACACACAGTATTGTACAACTAACCTTGTAGGGACACACAATTCAGTCTCATTCAAAATACTATTTTCCCTAACCCTACACCTAACCCTTACCCTAAAACTAACCCTAGCTCCTAACCCTAAACCCCTAGAAATAGCAATTTACCTTGTGGGGACTAACAAAATGTCCCCAGTTAGTGAAATGTTTGTTGTTTACTATTGTTGTGGGGAGAAACACACACAAACACACACCAGACCTTTCTGTCTAACCTTGTTTCCAGGCACCAGTCAACCCAGTCCCCTGTGGACAGTCAAACCTTGCCTCCAGGCACCAGTCAACCCAGTCCCCTGTGGACAGTCAAACCTTGCTTCCAGGCACCAGTCAACCCAGTCCCCTGTGGACAGTCAAACCTTGCTTCCAGGCACCAGTCAACCCAGTCCCCTGTGGACAGTCAAACCTTGCTTCCAGGCACCAGTCAACCCAGTCCCCTGTGGACAGTCGGACCTTGCTTCCAGGCACCAGTCAACCCAGTCCCCTGTGGACAGTCAAACCTTGCTTCCAGGCACCAGTCAACCCAGTCCCTTGTGGACAGTCAAACCTTGCTTCCAGGCACCAGTCAACCCAGTCCCCTGTGGACAGTCAAACCTTGCTTCCAGGCACCAGTCAACCCAGTCCCCTGTGGACAGTCAAACCTTGCTTCCAGGCACCAGTCAACCCAGTCCCCTGTGGACAGTCAAACCTTGCTTCCAGGCACCAGTCAACCCAGTCCCCTGTGGACAGTCAAACCTTGCTTCCAGGCACCAGTCAACCCAGTCCCCTGTGGACAGTCAAACCTTGCTTCCAGGCACCAGTCAACCCAGTCCCCTGTGGACAGTCAAACCTTGCTTCCAGGCACCAGTCAACCCAGTCCCCTGTGGACAGTCAAACCTTGCTTCCAGGCACCAGTCAAGCCAGTCCCCTGTGGAGAGTCAAACCTTGCTTCCAGGCACCAGTCAAGCCAGTCCCCTGTGGACAGTCAAACCTTGCCTCCAGGCACCAGTCAAGCCAGTCCCCTGTGGAGAGTCAAACCTTGCTTCCAGGCACCAGTCAACCCAGTCCCCTGTGGAGAGTCAAACCTTGCTTCCAGGCACCAGTCAACCCAGTCCCCTGTGGAGAGTCAAACCTTGCTTCCAGGCACCAGTCAACCCAGTCCCCTGTGGACAGTCAAACCTTGCCTCCAGGCACCAGTCAAGCCAGTCCCCTGTGGAGAGTCAAACCTTGCTTCCAGGCACCAGTCAACCCAGTCCCCTGTGGAGAGTCAAACCTTGCTTCCAGGCACCAGTCAACCCAGTCCCCTGTGGAGAGTCAAACCTTGCTTCCAGGCACCAGTCACCAATTGCTAACTATTAGCTCCTATCAATTAGGGAAACGTTCTTTCTGTGTCCATGGGCAACTGTTGGATATTATTTTGAGAAGCTCAAATGTGAGAATCTACACACGGAGGAAATTGGTGTATGCAAGTGGACTCACCTTACTGGGAACTGTCAATTTTTTGTGAGGTGGGTTGTTTTTTAACAATTGATTTTTTTTTCTCCAATAGTTGGTCACAGGAAACCAAAAGACAAGAAAATATTATGGGGGTTGTGAAGCGCTACAAGATGAATTCACAAGCAGCACAACGTCTGAGGAGCTGTCTGGGAGTAGCACTGGAACAAAATACTGGTTAATCAATATTTGTATTCAAATTCAGTCTGTCAGTGAGTTGCACACGGCTGACAAGTGAGGAACCGTAAAGATGAAATCCAGTTTATGAGTCGAGACATTTGAAATAAAGCTTGAATCAATACTATGCTCAAAAACATTTCACTTTCTCAACACCTTGAAACATCAAACAGTCTGCAGCGTCTCCGAGACAGGTGAACACTTCTTGTCTCCCACACCGCCAAGTAAAAAACCCTTCTTAGAGATCTGTTTTTTTTGCAGTGGATGTGTCTCGATCCACAGCACTTCCACATCTACGGTGAAGTGAAAGGTGTTTGTTGGACCGTGAAGACATTCGGAAAATCAGTCTTCTCACAAAGACGTCTGTAGCCTCCGAACCATTTTGGCTACAAACTATTATGACCCCTCTATGGAAAGGGGATATTCTCATGAATACGACCATAGTGGTGACACAAGTGTCACAGGACTCGTCTGAAGGTAAACAGTACCAGTTAAAACATTTTTCACCCTGATTCAGATGACCATCCTACCCGTGCTAGATTACGGAGACGTAATTTATAGATCGGCAGGTAAGGGTGCTCTCGAGCGGCTAGATGTTCTTTACCATTCGGCCATCAGATTTGCCACCAATGCTCCTTATAGGACGAATCACTGCATTCCATACTCCTCTGTAAACTGGTCATCTCTGTATATCCATTGCAAGACCCACTGGTTGATGCTTATTTATAAAAACCCTCTAGGCCTCACTCCCCCACTATCTGAGAGATCTACTACAGCCCTCATCCTCCACCTGTTCTGCCAGTCACATTCTGTTAAAGGTCCCTAAAACACACACATCCCTGGGTCACTGGTCTTTTCAGTTTGCTACAGCTAGCGACTGGAACGAGCAAACAAACACTTGAACTGGACAGTTTTATATCAATCTCTTCACTCAAAGACTCAATCTTACTGACAGTCGTGGCTGTTTTGCATGATGTATTGTTGTCTCTAACTTCTTGCCATTTGTGCTGCTACCATGTTGTGCTGCTGCCTTGTTGTGTTGCCACCATGCTGTGTTGTCACATGTTGCTGCCATGCTATGCTGTTGTCTTAGGTCTCTCTTTATGTAGTGTTGTGTGGTCTGGTGTGTGTTTTGTCCTATATTATGTATTTTTATTTTTGATCCTAGCCTCCGTCCCCGCAGGAGGCATTTTGGTAGGCCATCATTGTAAATCAGAATTTGTTCTTAACTGACTTGCCTAGTTAAATAAAGGTTAAATAAAATAATAAAAAATAATAATAAAAAGATGACGGTATTCCTGTGCTTACACAAAAAAGGGGGTAAATTTATGTATGTAAAAAAATATATCTATATTTTCTGAGTTTATTTAAATCTCCTAGATATAAGACAAACACTTCAAAATCTTGTTTCTTCTTATTTATTTTAGTCTTATTTTTAGTCTTTTTTTGCCATTTATCAATGTGTTATTCAATGCCATTTATCAATGTGTTATTGGCTATAGTAGTAAAGGCCAAATTCAATGTATACATTTTTTTTTATACCTAAAGGTGTCCTAAAATTCAAAATCAAATAACTGAATGATCCATAGTATGACCATAGTATGACCATAGTATGACCATAGTATGACCATAGTATGACCATAGTATGACCATAGTATGACCCCAATAAGATGTAGCACAACAAAGTGCTCCCACCTACTCTTCACCTCCCACAGGTGAAAGGTAGTTAGCGCAGCATATCGAAAGCTAGACAGACTCCCACTGTGTTTGTCAATACGCGTCACCTCACAGTGTGAGCAGTAATTCAGAGTGATGCACTTCCAATTACTCTCATAGCACCTTTTTTTTCTAAAAGTGTACCTATCTACAACCAAAAGGGTTATTCGGCTGTCCTCATAGGAGAACCCTTTGAAGAACCCTTTTTTCCCAGGTAGAACCCTTTTGAGTTCCATGTAGAACCCTTTCCACAAAGGGTTTTACATTGAATCCAAAACGAGTTCTACCTGGAACCTAAAAGGGTTCTCCTATGGGGACAGCTGAAGAACACTTTTGGAACCCATTTTCTAAGAGTGTAATTGTCTCCAAAATGGCCGCAACAGAACAAACGTTTCACCGGTTTCCACACAAACGCTGCCCTGGCCTGAGTAACTGCAGTCACACCCATCCATCCACCCACCCACCCACCCTCTCTCTCTTTCCCCTGAATGGTATATTGTTCCTTCTTCATCCCCTGCTCTGAGAAACTACACATCTCCTGCTACCATGGCAGCCAACTGGAAGGGAGGACAAGGCGGCTGATTAATCTATTAATAACACAGGAAAGCAGTAAGCTGCTGCTGCTGGTGCTGGTGGTGTGGAGAAAACAGGAACCCACGGAGAGCAGGGAGCTGATGAAAGTTTCCTTGGCCCTCAGAGTAGGAGGAAAGTGAAAAGAGGGCAGAAAGTCAGAGGGAGAATGATGTTTATTGAGAAATTGAGAGAGTAGGCTGGAAACCTATCAACCATATTGCAGTGACCCTTGTGGTACTACAGCAAAATGATTTGTTTGTTGAGAGTTATAATGGAGAATAATACACTATATATACAAAAGTATGTGGACACCCCTTAAAATGTGTGGATTCGGCTATTTCAGCTACACCAGTTGTTGGCAGGTGTATAAAATCGATGCCACCTTTCCAACAAGTCAGTTCGTAAAATTTCTGCCCTGCTAGAGCTGCCCCGGTCAACTAAAAGTGCTGTTATTGTGAAGTGGAAAAGTCTAGGAGCAACAGTGGCTCATCCGTGAAGTGGTAGGCCACACAAGCTCACAGAACGGGACCGCTATGTGCTGGATTGCGTAACGTGGAAAAATCGTCTGTCCTCGGTTGCAACACTCACTACCAAGTTCCAAAATGCCCCTGGAAGCAACGTCAGCACAAGAACTGTTCGTAGGGAGCTTCATGAAATGGGTTTCCATGGCAGATCAGCTTCACACAAGCCTCAGATCACCATGCGCAATGCCAAGCGTTGACTGGAGTGGTGTAAAGCTCACCGCCATTGGACTCTGGAGCAGTGGAAACGCTTTCTCTCAAGTGATAAATCACGCTTCACCATCTGGCAGTTCAACAGATGATGCATAGCGCCAATTGTAAAGTTTGGTGGAGGAGGAATAATGGTATGGGACTGTTTTCATTGTTCAGACTAGGCCCCTCAGCTCTAATGAAGAGATTTAAACATGCATGCAATGAAATTCTAGACGATTCTGCGCTTCCAACTTTGTGGCAGTCTGGGGAAGATTATTTTCTGTTTCAGCATGACAGTGGCCCTATGCACAAAGTGAGGTCCATACAGAAATAGTTTGTTGAGATCGGTGTGGAAGAACTTGACTAGCTTACACAGAGCCCTGATCTCAACCCTATCGAACTCTGCAAGACAGGCCCAACAGCAGTGCCCGACCACACTAATGCTCTTGTAGCTGAATGGAAATAAGTCCCTTCTGCAACGTTCCAACATCTAGTGGAAAGCCTTTCCAGATTTGTGGAGGTTGTTATAGCAGTAAAGGGGGGGCCAACTCCATATTTATGCCCATGTTTTTGGAATGAGATGTTTGGCGAGCAGGTGTCTACATACTTTTGGTCATATAGTGTATCTTAAAGCATAATATGTGTTGCTCAACCTCTGGTCCGTGGACCGTCACTGGTCCCTGGAATGTTCTTAACTGGCCCCTCAGATTGTTCTTATCTGTAAGGGCCTTTCAGTGCACCATATCTGACCTCATGCTAAGGCTAAATCTAAGTGACAAAAGGAGCAGGAGCATATTGACAGCTAGCCTCTAGCTATGAATCTTGTCTTCAATATAAGGGATCATGTCACCCTGTAATGTCACTGGGTGTTAATATGTACCTGAAGTACCTGGAGGCGTGGTCTCATACAATAAAGCCCACTGACTGAGCACTTCCTCATCGGTCACCCATCACCCGGGCGCATCATCAGCCACTGACAAGCCGGATAAGTAACGGGTGATTAGTATCTACCTCCCCCATTGACCCTGGCAGAGAGTGGGGGCGGAGTGTGCAAAGCTGTCATCAAGGCAAAGGGTAGCTACTTTGAAGATTCTCAAATCTTAAATATATTTTCATTTGTTTAACACTTTTTTGGTTTACTACATGATTCCATATGTGTTATTTCATAGTTGTGATGTTTCACTATTATTCTACAATGTGGAAAATAGTCCAAATGAAGAAAAACCCTTGAATGAGTAGGTGTGTCCAAACTTTTGACTGGTACTGTAGATGTTGTATGGGAGGGAAGCTCTCATTCATTCTCCCATTCAAAAAGGGAGCAATGCCAAATGCAAGGTAATGCTATGTATTAGCACCGGAGCCTGTGGAGCCTGTGTCTCCAAGACCACGCCATGTGTGTCTCCAAGACCAAACCATGTGTGTCTCCAAGACCAAGATTGAAGACAGAGTGAACATCTTACTCTTACTGATTTTCTCATTCAACATCAGACCTCTTCTCATAACAGAGTATACTGAAAACGTACAAATACAGTACTTCATGTAGCAAATAAACTGTCCATGTTGATCAAGCTTTTAAGGTCAGATGGGTTGAATTTACAAAATGGAGGACGGCAATACTGCGTTCAAGACCCAATGGCATTTGCCTGCAGCCTGAGCGTAATTAACAAGTGGAAATGTTGCGGCCTCTCATCCTCTTGCTCTCCCTTTGTCTCCTTTGTAACTCAGGCAGAACCTATCACCACCGCTCCCCCCTCACCCTTATCGGGTGACTCGACGGAGGCCCCTATTGTTTATCTTTGGCTTCGGTAATGGGACAGAGTAATTTCTCATTTGTAATAATATCAAAAAGAAATTACCACTGCCGTGAATAAAAGCCACTGAACAATGGTGGCCATCAATCACCGGAGAGCAAGCATGGGACAAGAGAGAGAGCGTTTGTGGTATAGTCAGCTGCTCCTGTTTGTTTTTTGTGCATTGTGAAAGGGCAACGACCTGTGACAGAGGTGCAAGATATGCCTTTCACTTAGAGTATTGTCGGAGCAAATGTCATGCGGCAAACCTCTACAATTGATTGGGATTTGTTTTTGGCTTTTGAATTAGAGTTGTTGTTTGTGTTTATGTGTGTAATCAGATAACAGGGATTTGTTACAGGACCTGTCTGACCGTTATGCCTTTCCACATGTAATACAGCCTCTGCATGATCTCGTCTTGCAACCATCTCTCCTTTCCCCACCTCCATCTCTCCTTGCCCCACCTCCATCTCTCGCTCTCCCACCTCCATCTCTCCTTACCCCACCTCCATCTCTCGCTCTCCCACCTCCATCTCTCCTTTCCCCACCTCCATCTCTCGCTCTCCCACCTCCATCTCTCGCTCTCCCACCTCCATCTCTCGCTCTCCCACCTCCATCTCTCCTTTCCCCACCTCCATCTCTCCTTTCCCCACCTCCATCTCTCCTTTCCCCACCTCCATTGCTCGCTCTCCCACCTCCATCTCTCACTCTCCCACCTCCATCTCTCACTCTCCCACCTCCATCTCTCCTTTCCCCACCTCCATCTCTCCTTTCTCCTCCTCCATCTCTCGCTCTCCCACCTCCATCTCTTGCTCTCCCACCTCCATCTCTCGCTCTCCCACCTCCATCTCTCGCTCTCCCACCTCCAGCTCTCCTTTCCCCACCTCCATCTCTCGCTCTCCCACCTCCATATATCGCTCTCCCACCTCCATCTCTCCTTTCGCCACCTCCATCTCTCGCTCTCCCATCTCCATCTCTCCTTTCCCCACCTCCATCTCTCCTTTCCCCTCCTCCATCTCTCGCTCTCCCACCTCCATCTCTCGCTCTCCCACCTCCATCTCTCGCTCTCCCACCTTCATCTCTCGCTCTCCCACCTCCATCTCTCCTTTCCCCACCTCCATCTCTCCTTTCCCCACCTCCATCTCTCCTTTCCCCACCTCCATCTCTCCTTTCCCCACCTCCATCTCTCCTTTCCCCACCTCCATCTCTCGCTCTCCCACCTCCATCTCTCGCTCTCCCACCTCCATCTCTCGCTCTCCCACCTCCATCTCTCACTCTCCCACCTCCATCTCTCGCTCTCCCACCTCCATCTCTCGCTCTCCCACCTCCATCTCTCGCTCTCCCACCTCCATCTCTCCTTTCCCCACCTCCATCTCTCGCTCTCCCACCTCCATCTCTCCTTTCCCCACCTCCATCTCTCACTCTCCCACCTCCATCTCTTGCTCTCCCACCTCCATCTCTCCTTTCCCCACCTCCATCTCTCGCTCTCCCACCTCCATCTCTTGCTCTCCCACCTCCATCTCTTGCTCTCCCACCTCCATCTCTCGCTCTCCCACCTCCATCTCTCCTTTCCCCACCTCCATCTCTCGCTCTCCCACCTCCAGTTCTCCTTTCCCCACCTCCATCTCTCGCTCTCCCACCTCCATATCTCGCTCTCCCACCTCCATCTCTCCTTTCCCCACCTCCATCTCTCCTTTCCCCACCTCCATTTCTCGCTCTCCCACCTCCATCTCTCCTTTCCCCACCTCCATCTCTCCGTTCCCCACCTCCATCTCTCGCTCTCCCACCTCCATCTCTCGCTCTCCCACCTCCATCTCTCGCTCTCCCACCTCCATCTCTCGCTCTCCCACCTCCATCTCTCGCTCTCCCACCTCCATCTCTCCTTTCCCCACCTCCATCTCTCGCTCTCCCACCTCCATCTCTCCTTTCCCCACCTCCATCTCTCGCTCTCCCACCTCCATCTCTCGCTCTCCCACCTCCATCTCTCCTTTCCCCACCTCCATCTCTCGCTCTCCCACCTCCATCTCTCGTACTCCCACCTCCATCTCTCGCTCTCCCACCTCCATCTCTCGCTCTCCCACCTCCATCTCTCGTACTCCCACCTCCATCTCTCGCTCTCCCACCTCCATCTCTCGCTCTCTCGCTCTCCCACCTCCATCTCTCCTTTCCCCACCTCCATCTCTCGCTCTCCCACCTCCATCACTCGCTCTCCCACCTCCATCTCTCGCTCTCCCACCTCCATCTCTCGCTCTCTCGCTCTCCCACCTCCATCTCTCCTTTCCCCACCTCCATCTCTCGCTCTCCCACCTCCATCACTCGCTCTCCCACCTCCATCTCTCGCTCTCCCACCTCCATCTCTCGCTCTCCCACCTCCATCTCTCGCTCTCCCACCTCCATCTCTCGTACTCCCACCTCCATCTCTCGCTCCCCCACCTCCATCTCTCGCTCTCCCACCTCCATCTCTCGTACTCCCACCTCCATCTCTCGCTCCCCACACCTCCATCTCTCGCTCTCCCACCTCCATCTCTCGCTCTCCCACGTCCATCTCTCGCTCTCCCACCTCCATCTCTCGCTCTCCCACCTCCATCTCTCGCTCCCCCACCTCCATCTCTCGCTCTCGCTCTCGCTCTCCCACCTCCAACTCTCGCTCCCCCACCTCCATCCCTCGCTCTCCCACCTCCATCTCTCGCTCTCCCACCTCCTCTCTTTCTGTCACTCTGAATAATCCAAGGTTTCCATTAGTGCTCTCTAGGTAAAATGTCTAATGTTGTCTGTCACTATTGCCCCCAATATCACCCCACCACTCTGAAATAAACATGAGCCTGTAGGAGTGTGTGAAAGTGGAGAGCGCGATAGAGAGAGGCAAAGAGGGAGAGAGAGGATGAGGGGAGAGAGGGAAAGACGGACCCAGAGGTGCTATATTATAACATCTTAAAAGTATCTAGGAGCAGCTTATAATTTCTGCATATTTGTTTGAGCGAAGAGATGTAGCGCTATAAGTTTGTCGTTATGAAACTCAGGTCATTATGTGGTCACTAGACATTGTCTTCGCAACCATGTGACAAGGCACTAGAGCTGTGACTATACCCTTATCGCAACAGCGTTTCCATGGCAAAAATGAAAACACAAAGCAGACTGAACTCTATCATCTTGAAAGCACACGGACACATGCAGAGCTGTTCTGTATGTATAGAGCCACACTCCCAACATTTCCTGAGGTGTCATTTTCAAATTGCTAAATCGACTTTTTTATACCCCCACATAACCCAAATGAATTTCAAGCTTCAGCATCATATCTAGGAATATTAAAGGATGACACTGAGGTCAGAGATCATTAGCCTGAGAGGGGCCTTGAGGCTCGTATTGACAACTTGAAGGGATAAAGTCGCTCATATTAGCATTAACCAGTTCCATACCCTAAGTACGAGCTACCCGTGCTGAACAATCAATTATTCCAGTCAAAGTAATGTTGATGCAAACTGGTAGCAACTAATGAGGATTTTACTCTGTGTTGGATGAGGGGACTGTCCCTATTACTATATAAAGTACTTTGAACACCTGCAAAGGAGAAGCACTATGTAAATCAAATCAATTATTATAATTAATAGTGGTAGTAGCAGTCTGTGATTTTATTTGACCATTGGGCAAAAGAAGAGGTACATAAACACGGCAATGTTGGTTTGGTTTCTATTGTTTTGCTTTGACGTCTCCTTTCGTAACCTTCCTCCCTTATTACTTACCACCCTTGACCTTTCACATCCACCTTGGGATTCACTTCCTGTCTGTCTTCGATAGACAGCTCACAGCTAGTATCAACACTATGACAGCCTATTCCTCTCACCTGCCCCCCCCCGCCCCCCAGCCCAGTTCCACAGCAGGTCATTCCTTCTGTGAGGAGAGTGGGAAGCCATTAACCTGTCATGTGAACTCATCAAGGGTGGACGCTGAGGTCCCCTGGGGGTGTAGAGGGTCTATTGGAAAAAAGTGTGTGTGTCTGTCTGCATGATTGTGTGCGTGTCTTTATGTGCAGGTGTTTGGAAAAAAGTGTGTGCCGACAGAGATGGCCGCCTCGCTTCGCGTTCCTAGGAAACTATGCAGTTTTTTGTTTTTTTACGTGTTATTTCTTACATTAGTACCCCAGGTCATCTTAGGTTTCATTACATACAGTCGAGAAGAACTACTGAATATAAGATCAGCGTCAACTCACCATCAGTACGACCAAGAATATGTTTTTCGCGACGCGGATCCTGTGTTCTGCCTTACAAACAGGACAACGGAGTGGATTCCATGCAGCGACCCAAAAAACGACTCCGAAAAAGAGGGAAACGAGGCGGTCTTCTGGTCAGACTCCGGAGACGGGCACACCGTGTACCACTCCCTAGCATTCTTCTTGCCAATGTCCAGTCTCTTGACAACAAGGTTGATGAAATCCGAGCAAGGGTAGCATTCCAGAGGGACATCAGAGACTGTAATGTTCTTTGCTTCACGGAAACATGGCTCACTGGAGAGACGCTATCCGAGGCGGTACAGCCAGCGGGTTTCTCCATGCATCGCGCCGACAGAAACAAACATCTTTCTGGTAAGAAGAGGGGCGGGGGCGTATGCCTTATGACTAACGTGACATGGTGTGATGAAAGAAACATACAGGAACTCAAATCCTTCTGTTCACCTGATTTAGAATTCTCTTCGATTATAATCACAGCCGTATATATCCCCCCCAAGCAGACACATCGATGGCTCTGAACGAACTTTATTTAACTCTCTGCAAACTGGAAACGATTTATCCGGAGGCTGCATTCATTGTAGCTGGGGATTTTAACAAGGCTAATCTGAAAACAAGACTCCCTAAATTTTATCAGCATATCGATTGCGCAACCAGGGGTGGAAAGACCTTGGATCATTGTTACTCTAACTTCCGCGACGCATATAAGGCCCTGCCCCGCCCCCCTTTTGGAAAAGCTGACCACAACTCCATTTAGTTGATCCCTGCCTACAGACAGAAACTAAAACAAGAGGCTCCCACGCTGAGGTCTGTCCAACGCTGGTCCGACCAAGCTGACTCCACACTCCAAGACTGCTTCCATCACGTGGACTGGGACATGTTTCGTATTGCGTCAGATAACAATATTGACAAATACGCTGATTCGGTGTGCGAGTTCATTAGAACGTGCGTTGAAGATGTCGTTCCCATAGCAACGATTAAAACATTCCCTAACCAGAAACCGTGGATTGATGGCAGCATTCGTGTGAAACTGAAAGCGCGAACCACTGCTTTTAATCAGGGCAAGGTGTCTGGTAACATGACTGAATACAAACAGTGCAGCTATTCCCTCCGCAAGGCTATCAAACAAGCTAAGCGTCAGTACAGAGACAAAGTAGAATCTCAATTCAACGGCTCAGACACAAGAGGCATGTGGCAGGGTCTACAGTCAATCACGGACTACAGGAAGAAATCCAGCCCAGTCACGGACCAGGATGTCTTGCTCCCAGGCAGACTAAATAACTTTTTGCCCGCTTTGAGGACAATACAGTGCCACTGACACGGCCTGCAATGAAAACATGCGGTCTCTCCTTCACTGCAGCCGAGGTGAGTAAGACATTTAAACGTGTTAACCCTCGCAAGGCTGCAGGCCCAGACGGCATCCCCAGCCACGCCCTTAGAGCATGCGCAGACCAGCTGGCCGGTGTGTTTACGGACATATTCAATCAATCCCTATACCAGTCTGCTGTTCCCACATGCTTCAAGAGGGCCACCATTGTTCCTGTTCCCAAGAAAGCTAAGGTAACTGAGCTAAACGACTACCGCCCCGTAGCACTCACATCCGTCATCATGAAGTGCTTTGAGAGACTAGTCAAGGACCATATCACCTCCACCCTACCTGACACCCTAGACCCACTCCAATTTGCTTACCGCCCAAATAGGTCCACAGACGATGCAATCTCAACCACACTGCACACTGCCCTAACCCATCTGGACAAGAGGAATACCTATGTGAGAATGCTGTTCATCAACTACAGCTCGGCATTCAACACCATAGTACCCTCCAAGCTCGAGACCCTGGGTCTCGACCCCGCCCTGTGCAACTGGGTACTGGACTTCCTGACGGGCCGCCCCCAGGTGGTGAGGGTAGGCAACAACATCTCCTCCCCGCTGATCCTCAACACTGGGGCCCCACAATGGTGCGTTCTGAGCCCTCTCCTGTACTCCCTGTTCACCCACGACTGCGTGGCCACGCACGCCTCCAACTCAATCATCAAGTTTGCGGACGACACAACAGTGGTAGGCTTGATTACCAACAACGACGAGACGGCCTACAGGGAGGAGGTGAGGGCCCTCGGAGTGTGGTGTCAGGAAAATAACCTCACACTCAACGTCAACAAAACTAAGGAGATGATTGTGGACTTCAGGAAACAGCAGAGGGAACACCCCCTATCCACATCGATGGAACAGTAGGTGAGAGGGTAGCAAGTTTTAAGTTCCTCGGCATACACATCACAGACAAACTGAATTGGTCCACTCACACAGACAGCATCGTGAAGAAGGCGCAGCAGCGCCTCTTCAACCTCAGGAGGCTGAAGAAATTCGGCTTGTCACCAAAAGCACTCACAAACTTCTACAGATGCACAATCGAGAGCATCCTGTCGGGCTGTATCACCGCCTGGTACGGCAACTGCTCCGCCCTCAACCGTAAGGCTCTCCAGAGGGTAGTGAGGTCTGCACAACGCATCACCGGGGCAAACTACCTGCCCTCCAGGACACCTACACCACCCGATGTTACAGGAAGGCCATAAAGATCATCAAGGACATCAACCACCCGAGCCACTGCCTGTTCACCCCGCTATCATCCAGAAGGCGAGGTCAGTACAGGTGCATCAAAGCTGGGACCGAGAGACTGAAAAACAGCTTCTATCTCAAGGCCATCAGACTGTTAAACAGCCACAACTAACATTGAGTGGCTGCTGCCAACACACTGACAATGACACTGACTCAACTCCAGCCACTTTAATAATGGGAATTGATGGGAAATGATGTAAATATATAAACAATACTACCTTATATAATGTTACTTACCCTACATTATTCATCTCATATGCATACGTATATACTGTACTCTATATCATCGACTGCATCCTTATGTAATACATGTATCACTAGCCACTTTAACTATGCCACTTTGTTTACATACTCATCTCATATGTATATACTGTACTCGATATCAGCTACTGTATCTTGCCTATGCTGCTCTGTACCATCACTCATTCATATATCCTTATGTACATATTCTTTATCCCCTTACACTGTGTATAAGACAGTAGTTTTGGAATTGTTAGTTAGATTACTTGTTGGTTATTACTGCATTGTCGGAACTAGAAGCACAAGCATTTCGCTACACTCGCATTAACATCTGCTAACCATGTGTATGTGACAAATACAATTTGATTTGATTTGATTTGTCTGTGTGCGAGCCTGCATGTGTCTGTGTTCACACGGGTGTGTGTGTCTTAGTGCACACGTATGTGCTTCAGCCTCAGGGAATGTATGGAGGTGACCCTTCCTGTTGGTCTCTCTAGTATTCCAGCCAGGCATCAGGCAGTAGGAGGCTGGCCCAGCCATACAGAGAGAGGGCCACCTGGGAGAGCAGCAGTCTGACAGCAGAGCAGAGCAGACCGGGCCAGGCGACAGGACATAAACTGCTGTGTGTCAGTGGCAAAGACTGATGCTATTAAACCACAGTTGCAAGGTCACGACCCCGACACATAGCCTTTGTTCCTCTATGTGTTCCTCCGTGTCCTGGACAGGCTGACCTCTAGGTCAGATTGACAGAAGATAGAGACGATGATGTGGTTTAGATGCTTTGTGTTAGATGACCTGCGAGATTCAACTAGCTGCTTCCTGGAATCGCCTAAAAAAGGATGACAGGATGTATTGATGAGGTTTGTTTCACTTGACATGGAACATAAAGGAATATAGAAAGTGAAGCTTCACTCTCTCTTTAGCCTTCTCCCTTCCCTGTCCCTCCCTCCCCACATCTCTCTCCCTCCCTTCCTCCCTCCCCATCTCTCTCCCCTTCCCTTCCTCCCTCCCCACATCTCTCTCTCTCCCTCCCTTCCTCCCTCCCCATCTCTCTCTCCTTCCCTTCCTCCCTCCCCACATCTCTCTCCCTCCCTTCCTCCCTCCCCATCTCTCTCTCCCCCCTCCCTCTCTCCCCATCTCTCTCTCCCTCTCTCCCCACATCTCCCTCCCTCCCTCCCTCCCTGTCTCCCTCCCTGTCTCCCTGTCTCCCTGTCTCTCCCCCACTCTGTTTCTCCATCCCTCCCTCCATCCATCCATCCCTCCCTCCCTCCCTCCCTCCCTCCCTCCCTCCCTCCCTCCCTCCCTCCCTCCCTCCCTCCCTCCCTCCCTCCCTCCCTCCCTCCCTCCCTCCCTCCCTCCCTCCCTCCCTGTCTCTCTTTGTCTCTCCCCCCGCTCTGTTTCTCCCTCCCTCCCTCCCTCCCTCCCTCCCTCCCTCCCTCCCTCCCTCCCTCCCTCCCTCCCTCCCTGTCTCTCTTTGTCTCTCCCCCACTCTGTTTCTCCCTCAATCCGTCCCTCCCTCCCTCCCTCCCTGTCTCCCTGTCTCCCTGTCTCTCTTTGTCTCTCCCTCGCTCTGTTTCTGCCTCCCTCCCTCCCTCCCTCCCTGTCTCTCTTTGTCTCTCCCCCACTCTGTTTCTCCCTCCCTCCCTGTCTCTCTTTGTCTCTCCCCCGCTCTGTTTCTCCCTCCCTCCCTCCCTCCCTCCCTGTCTCTCTTTGTCTCTCCCCCACTCTGTTTCTCCCTCAATCCGTCCCTCCCTCCCTCCCTCCCTGTCTCCCTGTCTCCCTGTCTCCCTGTCTCTCTTTGTCTCTCCCTCGCTCTGTTTCTGCCTCCCTCCCTCCCTCCCTCCCTCCCTGTCTCTCTTTGTCTCTCCCCCACTCTGTTTCTCCCTCCCTCCCTCCCTCCCTCCCTCCCTCCCCCCTCCCTCCCTCCCTCCCTCCCTCCCTCCCTCCTCCCTCCCTGTCTCCCTCCCTGTCTCTCTTTGTCTCTCCCCGCTCTGTTCCCTCTCCCTCCCTCCCTCCCTCCCTCCCTCCCCTCCCTCCCTCCCTCCCTCCCTCCCTCCCTCCCTCCCTCCCTCCCTCCCTCCCTCCCCCTCCCTCCCTCCCTGTCTCCCTCCCTCCCTGTCTCTCTTTGTCTCTCCCCGCTCTGTTTCTCCCTCCCTCCCTCCCTCCCTCCCTCCCTGTCTCTCTTTGTCTCTCCCCCGCTCTGTTTCTCCCTCACTCACCCGTCTCTCTCATTCTCCCCGTCTCTCTCCCTTTTTCACCCCCCCCCCTCCCTGCCTGCCTGTCTCTCTCTCTCTTTCCCTCCCTCCCTCCCTCCCTCCCTGCCTGTCTCTCTCTCTCTTTCCCTCTCTTGCGCCCTCTTTCTCCCCCTCCCTTCCTCCATTTGAAAGTCAGCAGAGAGACAGAGACAGGAGGAATACTAAGCATATAGATATAACAAAGACCAGATGGATGTCTGAGTCAGAGAATTCAACATCAAGCTAATTATGTGGAGAGCAGTGTGTGTGTGTGTGTGTGTGTGTGTGTGTGTGTGTGTGTGTGTGTGTGTGTGTGTGTGTGTGTGTTAGACATATACAAGCCTGAGAAAACATGTAACCAAACATATCTGAGAGTTAACCATGAGGTTTCCCAAGAAAGTAGCTTCTTCACAAAGTTGTCATGTTTCCCATTTGAAGTGTGACTCAACATGAGAATGTGAGCAGAAATAGATGAGTGCCAATCCAAGCATCGAAATAACCTGCGTGTGAAACAATTAAAAAAGAACAACACAAAGAGAGGGAGAAAGAAAGCAAGCCAGCGGCAGAGGAAGTTTGGTGGGAAGTGTGTGTGTGTGTGTGTGTGTGTGTGTGTGTGTGTGTACCTCTTCATTACCATAAGCCTAGTGTACCAATACACACCACAAGGAAGGACACATAATGGGCTAGTGTTAACAAACACCAGGACACACAATGGGCTAGGGTCAACAACACCAGGACACACAATGGGCTAGGGTCAACAACACCAGGACACACAATGGGCTAGGGTCAACAACACCAGGACACACAATGGGCTAGGGTCAACAACACCAGGACACACAATGGGCTAGTGTTAACAAACACCAGGACACACAATGGGCTAGGGTCAACAACACCAGGACACACAATGGGCTAGTGTTAACAAACACCAGGACACACAATGGGCTAGGGTCAACAACACCAGGACACACAATGGGTTAGGGTCAACAAACACACCAGGACACACAATGGGCTAGGGTCAACAACACAAGGACACACAATGGGTTAGGGTCAACAAACACACCAGGACACACAATGGGCTAGGGTCAACAACACCAGGACACACAATGGGCTAGGGTCAACAACACCAGGACACACAATGGGTTAGGGTCAACAAACACACCAGGACACACAATGGGCAAGGGTCAACAAACACACCAGGACACACAATGGGCTAGGGTCAACAACACCAGGACACACAATGGGCTAGGGTCAACAAACACACCAGGACACACAATGGGCTAGGGTCAACAAACACACCAGGACACACAATGGGCTAGGGTCAACAAACACACCAGGACACACAATGGGTTAGGGTCAACAAACACACCAGGACACACAATGGGTTAGGGTCAACAAACACACCAGGACACACAATGGGCTAGGGTCAACAAACACACCAGGACACACAATGGGTTAGGGTCAACAAACACACCAGGACACACAATGGGCTAGGGTCAACAAACACACCAGGACACACAATGGGTTAGGGTCAACAAACACACCAGGACACACAATGGGTTAGGGTCAACAAACACACCAGGACACACAATGGGCTAGGGTCAACAACACCAGGACACACAATGGGCTAGGGTCAACAAACACACCAGGACACACAATGGGTTGGGTCAACAAACACACCAGGACACACAATGGGCTAGGGTCATCAAACACCAGGACACACAATGGGCTAGAGTCAACAACACCAGGACACACAATGGGTTGGGTCAACAAACACCAGGACACACAATGGGTTGGGTCAACAAACACCAGGACACACAATGGGTTGGGTCATCAAACACCAGGACACACAATGGGCTAGGGTCAACAACACCAGGACACACAATGGGCTAGTGTTAACAAACACCAGGACACACAATGGGCTAGGGTCAACAACACCAGGACACACAATGGGCTAGGGTCAACAACACCAGGACACACAATGGGCTAGGGTCAACAACACCAGGACACACAATGGGTTGGGTCAACAAACACACCAGGACACACAATGGGCTAGGGTCAACAACACCAGGACACACAATGGGTTGGGTCAACAAACACACCAGGACACACAATGTGCTAGGGTCAACAACACCAGGACACACAATGGGTTAGGGTCAACAACACCAGGACACACAATGTGCTAGGGTCAACAACACCAGGACACACAATGGGTTAGGGTCAACAACACCAGGACACACAATGGGCTAGGGTCAACAAACACACAGTAGGCCCCTACAGTAGGCACCTTCACAAAAACTGAGCCTTTGCTCTCCTTTCTTCTTCCCGGGAGGTTTTGGTTTTCAGACATGCTTGCCAAGAGGAAAGTGTGAAAAATGGTGCCGCGCGGTGCCAAGAGGTTCAGAGTAAAGCTGTGCTGGTTATAAAGTGGAAGGGAGTGTGTTGTGTTAATGCAGAGGTTAACTCGCCCGGTGCTAATGTAATGAGCTAAATCACGACAGCATCAGGAGATACGGGGAGTCCACAGCTATGTCTACATTTGTGTCTGCTTACAGTAGTCAGGCTGAGACACCCAGGTGTGAATGTGTGTGTGTGTGTGTGTGTGTGTGTGAGAGAGAGAGAGAGTGAAAGTACCAAATGTGTGTAGAGAGGTATATGAGTACCACTCAGGCCGCCAGGGCTATACTAGAGCTAAGAGATCTACTACTTGTTAGCTAAGCATCCTTTGTGAAGATTCATACAGAGTGCCTCATTACAAATCCCATGTCCCGTCCCGCAACTTTCCTCTAGAGAGTACTTGGCTCTCCGCGACACCACTACCCTCAGAGATGAGCACATTTTAAGGGGTGAGGGTGTTTCGGATATTGATAAGTGAAAGCCCTGAAGCAGGGTTTCACAAACTCGGTCCTCGGGACCCAAGGGGTGCACGTTTGGGGGTGCAAGCTTTGATAATTTGAATCACCTGTGTAGGGTTAGGGCAAAATACATGCACCCCTTGAGATCCAGAGTTTGGGAAACACTGCCCTATAGGCACTGAGGTAGGGAGGATAGGAAGGATCATATTCTTGCCAACTGTCCTAAGGTCAGTGATCTGGGTCGTCGGGGTGGACATCCTTACAATCAGGTGGACCTGAGGTCAGTATCGGCTAATCTGAAATCAGACAGAGTAGGAGAGCTTCTTTTGACTATTTCAGTGGTTTTAATTGGACCATTATGGACCACTGCTTAAAATAGATGTTCTGCGGGGTGGCCGTACTACAATGCTGTGGGCCTAGTGCATTTCACTGCTGCTGGCTGCCTCAGCTTGTTTGTGTCCACGGTCCATGAAGAAGTGCAAAGTGACACCTTTCTGGACAGTCAATGGTCCAGTTTATGCAGAACAGTGAAATATTGCAGTAGCAAGAAGGACAGAGAGGAATAAAGGGATAACCTGAACAAAAACATGGTGTCACAAAGAAGAAAAGCAAAGGGAATGGAGAGGACAGAAGGGAGGGGGAGAGGAAGGATAGATGTCAGGAGAGGAAGGATAGAAGACAGGAGAGGACAGAAGGGAGGGGGAGAGGAAGGATAGATGATAGGAGAGGACAGAAGTGTGGGGGAGAGGAAGGATAGATGATAGGAGAGGAAGGATAGATGTCAGGAGAGGAAGGATAGATGATAGGAGAGGACAGAAGAGTGGGGGAGAGGAAGGATAGATGATAGGAGAGGACAGAAGGGAGGGGGAGAGGAAGGATAGATTTCAGGAGAGGAAGGATAGATGACAGGAGAGGACAGAATGGAGGGGGAGAGGAAGGATAGATGTCAGGAGAGGACAGAAGGGAGGGGGAGAGGAAGGATAGATGTCAGGAGAGGACAGAAGGGAGGGGGAGAGGAAGGATAGATGACAGGAGAGGACAGAAGGGAGGGGGAGAGGAAGGATAGATGTCAGGAGAGGAAGGATAGATGATAGGAGAGGACAGAAGGGAGGGGTAGAGGAAAGATAGATGTCAGGAGAGGAAGGAAAGATGACAGGAGAGGACAGAAGGGAGGGGGAGAGGAAGGATAGATGAGGGAGAGGACGTAAGGGAGGGGGAGAAGAAGGATAGATGTCAGGAGAGGAAGGATAGAAGACAGGAGAGTACAGAAGGGAGGGGGGAGAGGAAGGATAGATGATAGGAGGGGACAGAAGGGAGGGGGAGAGGAAGGATAGATGATAGGAGAGGACAGAAGGGAGGGGGAGAGGAAGGATAGCTGTCAGGAGAGGAAGGATAGAAGACAGGAGAGGACAGAAGGGAGGGGGAGAGGAAGGATAGATGACAGAAGAGGACAGAGGGAGGGGTGAGGGAGGATAGATGACAGGAGAGGACAGAAGGGAGGGGAGAGGAAGGATAGAAGACAGGAGAGGACAGAAGGGAGGGGGAGAGGAAGGATAGATGAGGGAGAGGACAGAAGGGAGGGGGAGAGGAAGGATAGATGTCAGGAGAGGACAGAAGGGAGGGGGAGAGGAAGGATAGATGACAGGAGATGACAGAAGGGAAGAGGAGAGGAAGGATAGAAGACAGGAGAGGACAGAAGTGAAGAGGAGAGGAAGGATAGATGTCAGGAGAGGAAGGATAGATGACAGGAGAGGACAGAAGGGAGGGGGAGAGGAAGGATAGATGAAAGGAGAGGTCAGACAGGAGGGGGAGAGGAAGGGTAGATGTCATGAGAGGAAGGATAGATGTCAGGAGAGGAAGGATAGATGTCAGGAGAGGAAGGATAGATGACAGGGGAGGACAGAAGGGAGGGGGAGAGGAAGGATAGATGACAGGAGAAGACAGAAGGGAGGGGGAGAGGAAGGATAGATGAGGGAGAGGACAGAAGGGGGGGGGGAGGAAGGATAGATGACAGGAGAGGACAAAAGGGAGGGGAGAGGAAGGATAGATGATAGGAGAGGACAGAAGGGAGGGGGAGAGGAAGGATAGATGAGGGAGAGGACAGAAGGGAGGGGGAGAGGAAGGATAGATGTCAGGAGAGGAAGGATAGAAGACAGGAGAGGACAGAAGGGAGGGGAGAGGAAGGATAGATGATAGGAGAGGACAGAAGGGAGGGGGAGAGGAAGGATAGATGTCAGGAGAGGAAGGATAGATGTCAGGAGAGGAAGGATAGATGACAGGAGAGGACAGAAGGGAGGGGGTAGAGGAAGGATAGATGTCAGGAGAGGAAGGAAAGATGACAGGAGAGGACAGAAGGGAGGGGGAGAGGAAGGATAGATGTCAGGAGAGGAAGGATAGATGATAGGAGAGGACAGAAGGGAGGGGGAGAGGAAGGATAGATGTCAGGAGAGGAAGGATAGATGACCGGAGAGGACAGAAGGGAGGGGAGAGGAAGGATAGATGTCAGGAGAGGAAGGATAGATGATAGGAGAGGACAGAAGGGTGGGGGAGAGGAAGAATAGATGATAGGAGAGGACAGAAGGGAGGGGGAGAGGAAGGATAGATGAGGGAGAGGACAGAAGGGAGGGGGAGAGGAAGGATAGATGTCAGGAGAGGAAGGATAGAAGACAGGAGAGGACAGAAGGGAGGGGGAGAGGAAGGATAGATGATAGGAGAGGACAGAAGGGAGGGGGAGAGGAAGGATAGATGTCAGGAGAGGAAGGATAGATGTCAGGAGAGGAAGGATAGATGACAGGAGAGGACAGAAGGGAGGGGAGAGGAAGGATAGATGATAGGAGAGGACAGAAGGGAGGGGGAGAGGAAGGATAGCTGTCAGGAGAGGAAGGATAGAAGACAGGAGAGGACAGAAGGGAGGGGGAGAGGAAGGATAGATGACAGAAGAGGACAGAGGGAGGGGTGAGGGAGGATAGATGACAGGAGAGGACAGAAGGGAGAGGGAGAGGAAGGATAGAAGACAGGAGAGGACAGAAGGGAGGGGAGAGGAAGGATAGATGAGGGAGAGGACAGAAGGGAGGGGGAGAGGAAGGATAGATGACAGGAGAGGACAAAAGGGAGGGGGAGAGGAAGGATAGATGATAGGAGAGGACAGAAGGGAGGGGGAGAAGAAGGATAGATGTCAGGAGAGGAAGGATAGAAGACAGGAGAGGACAGAAGGGAGGGGGAGAGGAAGGATAGATGATAGGAGGGGACAGAAGGGAGGGGGAGAGGAAGGATAGATGAGGGAGAGGACAGAAGGGAGGGGAGAGGAAGGATAGATGAGGGAGAGGACAGAAAGGAGGGGGAGAGGAAGGATAGATGACAGGAGAGGACAGAAGGGAGGGGGAGAGGAAGGATAGATGTCAGGAGAGGAAGGATAGATGACAGGAGAGGACAGAAGGGAGGGGGAGAGGAAGGATAGATGATAGGAGAGGACAGAAGGGAGGGGAGAGGAAGGATAGATGTCAGGAGAGGAAGGATAGATGTCAGGAGAGGAAGGATAGATGTCAGGAGAGGAAGGATAGATGACAGGAGAGGACAGAAGGGAGGGGTAGAGGAAGGATAGATGTCAGGAGAGGAAGGAAAGATGACAGGAGAGGACAGAAGGGAGGGGGAGAGGAAGGATAGATGTCAGGAGAGGAAGGATAGATGATAGGAGAGGACAGAAGGGAGGGGGAGAGGAAGGATAGATGTCAGGAGAGGAAGGATAGATGACCGGAGAGGACAGAAGGGAGGGGGAGAGGAAGGATAGATGTCAGGAGAGGAAGGATAGATGATAGGAGAGGACAGAAGGGTGGGGGAGAGGAAGAATAGATGATAGGAGAGGACAGAAGGGAGGGGAGAGGAAGGATAGATGAGGGAGAGGACAGAAGGGAGGGGGAGAGGAAGGATAGATGTCAGGAGAGGAAGGATAGAAGACAGGAGAGGACAGAAGGGAGGGGAGAGGAAGGATAGATGATAGGAGAGGACAGAAGGGAGGGGGAGAGGAAGGATAGATGTCAGGAGAGGAAGGATAGATGTCAGGAGAGGAAGGATAGATGACAGGAGAGGACAGAAGGGAGGGGGAGAGGAAGGATAGATGATAGGAGAGGACAGAAGGGAGGGGGAGAGGAAGGATAGCTGTCAGGAGAGGAAGGATAGAAGACAGGAGAGGACAGAAGGGAGGGGGAGAGGAAGGATAGATGACAGAAGAGGACAGAGGGAGGGGTGAGGGAGGATAGATGACAGGAGAGGACAGAAGGGAGAGGGAGAGGAAGGATAGAAGACAGGAGAGGACAGAAGGGAGGGGGAGAGGAAGGATAGATGAGGGAGAGGACAGAAGGGAGGGGGAGAGGAAGGATAGATGACAGGAGAGGACAAAAGGGAGGGGGAGAGGAAGGATAGATGATAGGAGAGGACAGAAGGGAGGGGGAGAAGAAGGATAGATGTCAGGAGAGGAAGGATAGAAGACAGGAGAGGACAGAAGGGAGGGGGAGAGGAAGGATAGATGATAGGAGGGGACAGAAGGGGAGGGGGAGAGGAAGGATAGATGAGGGAGAGGACAGAAGGGAGGGGGAGAGGAAGGATAGATGAGGGAGAGGACAGAAGGGAGGGGGAGAGGAAGGATAGATGAGGGAGAGGACAGAAAGGAGGGGGAGAGGAAGGATAGATGACAGGAGAGGACAGAAGGGAGGGGGAGAGGAAGGATAGATGTCAGGAGAGGAAGGATAGATGACAGGAGAGGACAGAAGGGAGGGGGAGAGGAAGGATAGATGATAGGAGAGGACAGAAGGGAGGGGAGAGGAAGGATAGATGTCAGGAGAGGAAGGATAGATGTCAGGAGAGGAAGGATAGATGTCAGGAGAGGAAGGATAGATGACAGGGGAGGACAGAAGGGAGGGGGAGAGGAAGGATAGATGACAGGAGAAGACAGAAGGGAGGGGGAGAGGAAGGATAGATGAGGGAGAGGACAGAAGGGAGGGGAGAGGAAGGATAGATGAGGGAGAGGACAGAAGGGAGGGGGAGAGGAAGGATAGATGTCAGGAGAGGAAGGATAGAAGACAGGAGAGGACAGAAGGGAGGGGGAGAGGAAGGATAGATGATAGGAGAGGACAGAAGGGAGGGGAGAGGAAGGATAGATGTCAGGAGAGGAAGGATAGATGTCAGGAGAGGAAGGATAGATGACAGGAGAGGACAGAAGGGAGGGGAGAGGAAGGATAGATGTCAGGAGAGGAAGGATAGATAATAGGAGAGGACAGAAGAAGGGTGGGGGAGAGGAAGTATAGATGAGGGAGAGGACAGAAGGGAGGGGGAGAGGAAGGATAGATGTCAGGAGAGGAAGCATAGATGATAGGAGAGGACAGAAGGGTGGGGGAGAGGAAGGATAGATGAGGGAGAGGACAGAAGGGAGGAGGAGAGGAAGGATAGATGTCAGGAGTGGAAGGATAGATGATAGGAGAGGACAGAAGTGAAGAGGAGAGGAAGGATAGATGTCAGGAGGGGACAGAAGGGAGGCAGAGAGGAAGGATAGATGAGGGAGAGGACAGAAGGGAGGGGGAGAGGAAGGATAGATGCCAGGAGAGGAAGGATAGATGTCAGGAGAGGAAGGATAGATGACAGGAGAGGACAGAAGGGAGGGGCGAGGAAGGATAGATGACAGAAGAGGACAGAGGGAGGGGGAGAGGGAGGATAGAAGACAGGGGAGGACATCAGGGAGGGGGAGAGGAAGGATAGATGACAGGAGAGGACAGAAGGGAGGGGGAGAGGAAGGATAGATGTCAGGAGAGGAAGGATAGAAGACAGGAGAGGACAGAAGGGAGGGGGAGAGGAAGGATAGATGATAGGAGAGGACAGAAGGGAGGGGGAGGAAGGATAGATGTCAGGAGAGGAAGGATAGATGTCAGGAGAGGAAGGATAGATGACAGGAGAGGACAGAAGGGAGGGGGAGAGGAAGGATAGATGTCAGGAGAGGAAGGATAGATGATAGGAGAGGACAGAAGGGTGGGGGAGAGGAAGGATAGATGAGGGAGAGGACAGAAGGGAGGGGGAGAGGAAGGATAGATGTCAGGAGTGGAAAGATAGATGATAGGAGAGGACAGAAGTGAAGAGGAGAGGAAGGATATATGTCAGGAGGGGACAGAAGGGAGGGGGAGAGGAAGGATAGACGAGGGAGAGGACAGAAGGGAGGGGGTGAGGAAGGATAGATGTCAGGAGAGGACAGAAGGCAGGGGGAGAGGAAGGATATATGAGGGAGAGGACAGAAGGGAGGGGGAGAGGAAGGATAGATTTCAGGAGAGGGCAGATGGGAGGCGGAGAGGAAGGATGGATGATAGGGGAGGACAGAAGGGAGGAGACGAAGGATAGATGACAGGAGAGGACAGAAGGGAGGGGGAGAGGAAGGATAGATGACAGGAGAGGAAGGATAGATGATAGGAGAGGAAGGATAGATGAAAGGAGAGGTCAGACAGGAGGGGGAGAGGAAGGATATATGACAGAAGAGGACAGAAGGGAGGAGGAGAGGAAGGATAGGTGTCATGCGAGGAAGGATAGATGACAGGAGAGGACAGAAGGGAAGGGGAGAGGAAGGATAGATGATAGGAGAGGACAGAAGGGAGGGGGAGGAAGGATAGATGTCAGGAGAGGAAGGATAGATGTCAGGAGAGGAAGGATAGATGACAGGAGAGGACAGAAGGGAGGGGGAGAGGAAGGATAGATGTCAGGAGAGGAAGGATAGATGATAGGAGAGGACAGAAGGGTGGGGGAGAGGAAGGATAGATGAGGGAGAGGACAGAAGGGAGGGGGAGAGGAAGGATAGATGTCAGGAGTGGAAGGATAGATGATAGGAGAGGACAGAAGTGAAGAGGAGAGGAAGGATATATGTCAGGAGGGGACAGAAGGGAGGGGGAGAGGAAGGATAGACGAGGGAGAGGACAGAAGGGAGGGGAGAGGAAGGATAGATGTCAGGAGAGGACAGAAGGCAGGGGGAGAGGAAGGATAGATGAGGGAGAGGACAGAAGGGAGGGGGAGAGGAAGGATAGATTTCAGGAGAGGACAGATGGGAGGCGGAGAGGAAGGATAGATGATAGGGAGGACAGAAGGGAGGAGACGAAGGATAGATGACAGGGGAGGACAGAAGGGAGGGGAGAGGAAGGATAGATGACAGGAGAGGAAGGATAGATGATAGGAGAGGAAGGATAGATGAAAGGAGAGGTAAGACAGGAGGGGGAGAGGAAGGATAGATGACAGAAGAGGACAGAAGGGAGGGGAGAGGAATGATAGATGACAGGAGAGGACAGAAGGGAAGAGGAGAGGAAGGATAGATGACAGGAGAGGACAGAAGTGGAGGGGAGAGGAAGGATAGATGTCAGGAGAGGAAGGATAGATGACAGGAGAGGACAGAAGGGAAGGGGAGAGGAAGGATAGATGATAGGAGAGGACAGAAGGGAGGGGGAGAGGAAGGATAGATGAAAGGAGAGGTCAGAAGGGAAGAGGAGATGAAGGATAGATGTCAGGAGAGGAAGGATAGATGACAGGAGATGACAGAAGGGAAGAGGAGAGGAAGGATAGAAGACAGGAGAGGACAGAAGTGAAGAGGAGAGGAAGGATAGATGTCAGGAGAGGAAGGATAGATGACAGGAGAGGACAGAAGGGAGGGGGAGAGGAAGGATAGATGAAAGGAGAGGTCAGAAGGGAAGAGGAGAGGAAGGATAGATGTCAGGAGAGGAAGGATAGATGAAAGGAGAGGACAGAAGGGAAGAGGAGAGGAAGGATAGATGACAGGAGAGGACAGAAGGGAGGGGGAGAGGAAGGATAGATGTCAGGAGAGGAAGGATAGATGTCAGGAGAGGAAGGATAGAAGACAGGAGAGGACAGAAGGGAGGGGAGAGGAAGGATAGATGATAGGAGAGGACAGAAGGGAGGGGGAGAGGAAGGATAGATGTCAGGAGAGGAAGGATAGATGATAGGAGAGGACAGAAGGGTGGGGGAGAGGAAGGATAGATGAGGGAGAGGACAGAAGGGAGGGGAGAGGAAGGATAGATGTCAGGAGAGGAAGGATAGAAGACAGGAGAGGACAGAAGGGAGGGGGAGAGGAAGGATAGATGTCAGGAGAGGAAGGATAGATGACAGGAGAGGACAGAAGGGAGGGGAGAGGACGGATAGATGTCAGGAGAGGAAGGATAGATGATAGGAGAGGACAGAAGGGAGGGGGAGAGGAAGGATAGATGAGGGAGAGGACAGAAGGGAGGGGGAGAGGAAGGATAGATGTCAGGAGTGGAAGGATAGATGATAGGAGAGGACATAAGTGAAGAGGAGAGGAAGGATAGATGTCAGGAGGGGACAGAAGGGAGGGGAGAGGAAGGATAGATGAGGGAGAGGACAGAAGGGAGGGGGAGAGGAAGGATAGATGTCAGGAGAGGACAGAAGGCAGGGGGAGAGGAAGGATAGATGAGGGAGAGGACAGAAGGGAGGGGGAGAGGAAGGATAGATGATAGGAGAGGACAGAAGGGAGGGGGAGAGGAAGGATAGATGTCAGGAGAGGAAGGATAGATGTCAGGAGAGGAAGGATAGATGTCAGGAGAGGAAGGATAGATGACAGGGGAGGACAGAAGGGAGGGGAGAGGAAGGATAGATGACAGGAGAGGACAGAAGGGAGGGGGATAGGAAGGATAGAAGACTGGAGAGGACAGAAGGGAGGGGGAGAGGAAGGATAGATGAGGGAGAGGACAGAAGGGAGGGGGAGGAAGGATAGATGACAGGAGAGGACAAAAGGGAGGGGGAGAGGAAGGATAGATGATAGGAGAGGAAGGACAGAAGGGAGGGGAGAGGACAGAAGGGAGGGGGAGAGGAAGGATAGATGTCAGGAGAGGAAGGATAGAAGACAGGAGAGGACAGAAGGGAGGGGGAGAGGAAGGATAGATGATAGGAGAGGACAGAAGGGAGGGGAAGAGGAAGGATAGATGCCAGGAGAGGAAGGATAGATGTCAGGAGAGGAAGGATAGATGACAGGAGAGGACAGAAGGGAGGGGGAGAGGAAGGATAGATGTCAGGAGAGGAAGGATAGATGATAGGAGAGGACAGAAGGGTGGGGGAGAGGAAGGATAGATGAGGGAGAGGACAGAAGGGAGGGGGAGAGGAAGGATAGATGTCAGGAGAGGAAGGATAGAAGACAGGAGAGGACAGAAGGGAGGGGGAGAGGAAGGATAGATGTCAGGAGAGGAAGGATAGATGATAGGAGAGGACAGAAGGGTGGGGGAGAGGAAGGATAGATGAGGGAGAGGACAGAAGGGAGGAGGAGAGGAAGGATAGATGTCAGGAGTGGAAGGATAGATGATAGGAGAGGACAGAAGTGAAGAGGAGAGGAAGGATAGATGTCAGGAGGGGACAGAAGGGAGGCGGAGAGGAAGGATAGAAGACTGGAGAGGACAGAAGGGAGGGGGAGAGGAAGGATAGATGAGGGAGAGGACAGAAGGGAGGGGGAGGAAGGATAGATGACAGGAGAGGACAAAAGGAGGGGGAGAGGAAGGATAGATGATAGGAGAGGAAGGACAGAAGGGAGGGGGAGAGGACAGAAGGGAGGGGGAGAGGAAGGATAGATGTCAGGAGAGGAAGGATAGATGACAGGAGAGGACAGAAGGGAGGGGGAGAGGAAGGATAGATGTCAGGAGAGGAACGATAGATGATAGGAGAGGACAGAAGGGTGGGGGAGAGGAAGGATAGATGAGGGAGAGGACAGAAGGGAGGGGGAGAGGAAGGATAGATGTCAGGAGAGGAAGGATAGAAGACAGGAGAGGACAGAAGGGAGGGGGAGAGGAAGGATAGATGTCAGGAGAGGAAGGATAGAAGACAGGAGAGGACAGAAGGGAGGGGGAGAGGAAGGATAGATGTCAGGAGAGGAAGGATAGAAGACAGGAGAGGACAGAAGGGAGGGGGAGAGGAAGGATAGATGTCAGGAGAGGAAGGATAGATGATAGGAGAGGACAGAAGGGAGGGGGAGAGGAAGGATAGATGTCAGGAGTGGAAGGATAGATGATAGGAGAGGACAGAAGTGAAGAGGAGAGGAAGGATAGATGTCAGGAGGGGACAGAAGGCAGGGGGAGAGGAAGGATAGATGAGGGAGAGGACAGAAGGGAGGCGGAGAGGAAGGATAGATTTCAGGAGAGGACAGATGGGAGGCGGAGAGGAAGGATAGATGATAGGGGAGGACAGAAGGGAGGAGATGAAGGATAGATGACAGGAGAGGACAGAAGGGAGGGGGAGAGGAAGGATAGATGACAGGAGAGGAAGGATAGATGATAGGAGAGGAAGGATAGATGAAAGGAGAGGTCAGACAGGAGGGGAGAGGAAGGATAGATGACAGAAGAGGACAGAAGGGAGGGGGAGAGGAAGGATAGATGACAGGAGAGGACAGAAGGGAGGTGGAAAGGAAGGATAGGTGTCATGAGAGGAAGGATAGATGACAGGAGAGGACAGAAGGGAGGGGGAGAGGAAGGATAGATGATAGGAGAGGACAGAAGGGAGGGGGAGAGGAAGGATAGATGACAGGAGAGGACAGGAGGGAGGGGGAGAGGAAGGATAGATGTCAGGAGAGGAAGGATAGAAGACAGGAGAGGACAGAAGGGAGGGGGAGAGGAAGGATAGATGATAGGAGAGGACAGAAGGGAGGAGGAGAGGAAGGATAGATGTCAGGAGAGGAAGGATAGATGTCAGGAGAGGAAGGATAGATGACAGGAGAGGACAGAATGGAGGGGGAGAGGAAGGATAGATGTCAGGAGAGGAAGGATAGATGATAGGAGAGGACAGAAGGGTGGGGGAGAGGAAGGATAGATGAGGGAGAGGACAGAAGGGAGGGGGAGAGGAAGGATAGATGTCAGGAGAGGAAGGATAGAAGACAGGAGAGGACAGAAGGGAGGGGGAGAGGAAGGATAGATGTCAGGAGAGGAAGGATAGATGACAGGAGAGGACAGAAGGGAGGGGGAGAGGAAGGATAGATGTCAGGAGAGGAAGGATAGATGACAGGAGAGGACAGAAGGGAGGGGGAGAGGAAGGATAGATGTCAGGAGTGGAAGGATAGATGATAGGAGAGGACAGAAGTGAAGAGGAGAGGAAGGATAGATGTCAGGAGGGGACAGAAGGGAGGGGGAGAGGAAGGATAGATGAGGGAGAGGACAGAAGTGAGGGGGAGAGGAAGGATAGATGTCAGGAGAGGACAGAAGGCAGGGGGAGAGGAAGGATAGATGAGGGAGAGGACAGAAGGGAGGGGGAGAGGAAGGATAGATGACAGGAAAGGACAGAAGGAAGGGGGAGAGGAAGGATAGGTGATAGGGGAGGACAGAAGGGAGGGGGAGAGGAAGGATAGGTGATAGGGGAGGACAGAAGGGAGGAGACGAAGGATAGATGACAGGAGAGGACAGAAGGGAGGGGGAGAGGAAGGATAGATGACAGGAGAGGAAGGATAGATGATAGGAGAGGAAGGATAGATCAAAGGAGAGGTCAGACAGGATGGGGAGAGGAAGGATATATCACAGAAGAGGACAGAAGGGAGGGGGAGAGGAAGGATAGATGACAGCAGAGGACAGAAGGGAGGGGGAGAGGAAGGATAGATGAAAGGAGAGGTCAGAAGGGAAGAGGAGAGGAAGGATAGATGTCAGCAGAGGAAGGATAGATGATAGGAGAGGACAGAAGGGAGGGGGAGAGGAAGGATAGATGTCAGCAGAGGAAGGATAGATGACAGGAGAGGTCAGAAGGGAAGAGGAGAGGAAGGATAGATGTCAGCAGAGGAAGGATAGATGACAGGAGAGGACAGAAGGGAGGGGGAGAGGAAGGATAGATGAAAGGTGAGGACATAAGGGAGGGGGAGAGGAAGGATAGATGTCAGGAGAGGAAGGATAGATGTCAGGAGAGGAAGGATAGATGTCAGGAGAGGAAGGATAGATGACAGGGGAGGACAGAAGGGAGGGGGAGAGGAAGGATAGATGACAGGAGAGGACAGAAGGGAGGGGGATAGGAAGGATAGAAGACTGGAGAGGACAGAAGGGAGGGGGAGAGGAAGGATAGATGAGGGAGAGGACAGAAGGGAGGGGGGAGGAAGGATAGATGACAGGAGAGGACAAAAAGGGGGAGAGGAAGGATAGATGATAGGAGAGGAAGGACAGAAGGGAGGGGGAGAGGACAGAAGGGAGGGGGAGAGGAAGGATAGATGTCAGGAGAGGAAGGATAGAAGACAGGAGAGGACAGAAGGGAGGGGAGAGGAAGGATAGATGATAGGAGAGGACAGAAGGGAGGGGAAGAGGAAGGATAGATGCCAGGAGAGGAAGGATAGATGTCAGGAGAGGAAGGATAGATGACAGGAGAGGACAGAAGGGAGGGGGAGAGGAAGGATAGATGTCAGGAGAGGAAGGATAGATGATAGGAGAGGACAGAAGGGTGGGGGAGAGGAAGGATAGATGAGGGAGAGGACAGAAGGGAGGGGGAGAGGAAGGATAGATGTCAGGAGAGGAAGGATAGAAGACAGGAGAGGACAGAAGGGAGGGGGAGAGGAAGGATAGATGTCAGGAGAGGAAGGATAGATGATAGGAGAGGACAGAAGGGTGGGGGAGAGGAAGGATAGATGAGGGAGAGGACAGAAGGGAGGAGGAGAGGAAGGATAGATGTCAGGAGTGGAAGGATAGATGATAGGAGAGGACAGAAGTGAAGAGGAGAGGAAGGATAGATGTCAGGAGGGGACAGAAGGGAGGCGGAGAGGAAGGATAGAAGACTGGAGAGGACAGAAGGGAGGGGAGAGGAAGGATAGATGAGGGAGAGGACAGAAGGGAGGGGGAGGAAGGATAGATGACAGGAGAGGACAAAAGGGAGGGGGAGAGGAAGGATAGATGATAGGAGAGGAAGGACAGAAGGGAGGGGAGAGGACAGAAGGGAGGGGAGAGAGGAAGGATAGATGTCAGGAGAGGAAGGATAGATGACAGGAGAGGACAGAAGGGAGGGGGAGAGGAAGGATAGATGTCAGGAGAGGAACGATAGATGATAGGAGAGGACAGAAGGGTGGGGAGAGGAAGGATAGATGAGGGAGAGGACAGAAGGGAGGGGGAGAGGAAGGATAGATGTCAGGAGAGGAAGGATAGAAGACAGGAGAGGACAGAAGGGAGGGGAGAGGAAGGATAGATGTCAGGAGAGGAAGGATAGAAGACAGGAGAGGACAGAAGGGAGGGGGAGAGGAAGGATAGATGTCAGGAGAGGAAGGATAGAAGACAGGAGAGGACAGAAGGGAGGGGGAGAGGAAGGATAGATGTCAGGAGAGGAAGGATAGATGATAGGAGAGGACAGAAGGGAGGGGGAGAGGAAGGATAGATGTCAGGAGTGGAAGGATAGATGATAGGAGAGGACAGAAGTGAAGAGGAGAGGAAGGATAGATGTCAGGAGGGGACAGAAGGCAGGGGGAGAGGAAGGATAGATGAGGGAGAGGACAGAAGGGAGGGGAGAGGAAGGATAGATTTCAGGAGAGGACAGATGGGAGGCGGAGAGGAAGGATAGATGATAGGGGAGGACAGAAGGGAGGAGATGAAGGATAGATGACAGGAGAGGACAGAAGGGAGGGGGAGAGGAAGGATAGATGACAGGAGAGGAAGGATAGATGATAGGAGAGGAAGGATAGATGAAAGGAGAGGTCAGACAGGAGGGGAGAGGAAGGATAGATGACAGAAGAGGACAGAAGGGAGGGGGAGAGGAAGGATAGATGACAGGAGAGGACAGAAGGGAGGTGGAAAGGAAGGATAGGTGTCATGAGAGGAAGGATAGATGACAGGAGAGGACAGAAGGGAGGGGGAGAGGAAGGATAGATGATAGGAGAGGACAGAAGGGAGGGGGAGAGGAAGGATAGATGACAGGAGAGGACAGGAGGGAGGGGGAGAGGAAGGATAGATGTCAGGAGAGGAAGGATAGAAGACAGGAGAGGACAGAAGGGAGGGGAGAGGAAGGATAGATGATAGGAGAGGACAGAAGGGAGGAGGAGAGGAAGGATAGATGTCAGGAGAGGAAGGATAGATGTCAGGAGAGGAAGGATAGATGACAGGAGAGGACAGAATGGAGGGGGAGAGGAAGGATAGATGTCAGGAGAGGAAGGATAGATGATAGGAGAGGACAGAAGGGTGGGGGAGAGGAAGGATAGATGAGGGAGAGGACAGAAGGGAGGGGGAGAGGAAGGATAGATGTCAGGAGAGGAAGGATAGAAGACAGGAGAGGACAGAAGGGAGGGGAGAGGAAGGATAGATGTCAGGAGAGGAAGGATAGATGACAGGAGAGGACAGAAGGGAGGGGGAGAGGAAGGATAGATGTCAGGAGAGGAAGGATAGATGACAGGAGAGGACAGAAGGGAGGGGAGAGGAAGGATAGATGTCAGGAGTGGAAGGATAGATGATAGGAGAGGACAGAAGTGAAGAGGAGAGGAAGGATAGATGTCAGGAGGGGACAGAAGGGAGGGGGAGAGGAAGGATAGATGAGGGAGAGGACAGAAGTGAGGGGGAGAGGAAGGATAGATGTCAGAGAGGACAGAAGGCAGGGGAGAGGAAGGATAGATGAGGGAGAGGACAGAAGGGAGGGGGAGAGGAAGGATAGATGACAGGAAAGGACAGAAGGAAGGGGGAGAGGAAGGATAGGTGATAGGGGAGGACAGAAGGGAGGGGGAGAGGAAGGATAGGTGATAGGGGAGGACAGAAGGGAGGAGACGAAGGATAGATGACAGGAGAGGACAGAAGGGAGGGGGAGAGGAAGGATAGATGACAGGAGAGGAAGGATAGATGATAGGAGAGGAAGGATAGATCAAAGGAGAGGTCAGACAGGATGGGGAGAGGAAGGATATATCACAGAAGAGGACAGAAGGGAGGGGGAGAGGAAGGATAGATGACAGCAGAGGACAGAAGGGAGGGGGAGAGGAAGGATAGATGAAAGGAGAGGTCAGAAGGGAAGAGGAGAGGAAGGATAGATGTCAGCAGAGGAAGGATAGATGAAAGGAGAGGTCAGACAGGAGGGGGAGAGGAAGGGTAGATGTCATGAGAGGAAGGATAGATGAAAGGAGAGGTCAGAAGGGAAGAGGAGAGGAAGGATAGATGTCAGGAGAGGAAGGATAGATGAAAGGAGAGGTCAGAAGGGAAGAGGAGAGGAAGGATAGATGTCAGGAGAGGACAGAAGGGAAGAGGAGAGGAAGGATAGATGTCAGGAGAGGACATAAGGGATGGGGAGAGGAAGGATAGATGACAGGTGAGGACATAAGGGATGGGGAGAGGAAGGATAGATGACAGGTGAGGACATAAGGGATGGGGAGAGGAAGGATAGATGACAGGTGAGGACAGAAGGGAGGGGGAGAGGAAGGATAGATGTCAGGTGAGGACAGAAGGGAGGGGGAGAGGAAGGATAGATGTCAGGTGAGGACAGAAGGGAAGAGGAGAGGAAGGATAGATGTCAGGAGAGGACAGAAGGGAAGAGGAGAGGAAGGATAGATGACAGGTGAGGACAGAAGGGAAGAGGAGAGGAAGGATAGATGTCAGGAGAGGACAGAAGGGAAGAGGAGAGGAAGGATAGATGTCAGGTGAGGACAGAAGGGAAGAGGAGAGGAAGGATAGACAGATGTCAGGAGAGGACAGAAGGGAAGAGGAGAGGAAGGATAGATGACAGGTGAGGACAGAAGGGAGGGGGAGAGGAAGGATAGATGACAGGTGAGGACATAAGGGAGGAGGAGAGGAGGGATAGATGACAGGTGAGGACAGAAGGGATGGGGAGAGGAAGGATAGATGACAGGAGAGGACAGAAGGGAGGAGTAAAAGATAGAATAGAGTGAGGAAAGAGTCATATCCGAGAGCTGATAACACATGTTGCATCTTAATCTAATCTCTCCTTCTCCTCCCGGTCCCCCCACCACATCCACCTGTTAAGTCCCATCATCTTAGCGAGCGATGAGTGATAAGATCAACGCCGAGATAAAAGACATCCTTCTCTCTTGCGCTCTCCATTTCTCTTTCTGAGAAGGCCATGAGGTATGTAATGACAGTAGTAATATCTCTTTCTCTCCCTCTGCCTTACTCGCTCCCTCTCAGTCTCTCTCCATTTCTCTATCTGTGTCCCTCCCTCTCCTCATCTCTGTCTCTTTCTTTCTGAGAATGCCCAGATGAGGTAGCTGAGGGAAGCAGAAATATCTCTCTACCTCTCCCTCTCTCTCTTGCCTTCTCTCCCTATCTGGGAGACTTCCTGATGGACTCTCCAATTGCTGCGTGATGTCACTTCCCCTGGACCGCTTTAAATGGATCTCATGATGTCACCCATGGGGGAGCTGGAGTGGACAGACAGTGATACAGATGACTGATGCCGTAGAGGAGACTGGAGAGAGAGGTGCCATTAGCTGGGTCTAAAGAGAGCCACTGGAGACGCAGAGAAGAGAGGAGAGGAGGAGAGAAGCTTTTCTTTTGCCCTGTCAGCTCATTATCACAAAGCCTCATGCATCATAATTGAGTGGGATGCGGACTTGTTAAGGTGGAGCTGGAGTTTGTCGGAGTGTGTGTGTGTGTGTGTGTGTGTGTGTGTGTGTGTGTGTGCGTTCGTGTGTGTGTGTATGTGTGTGTGTGCGTTCGTGTGTGTGTGTGTGCTTGTTACCTTCCTGCTGCATTGTTTCTTACATGGCACATCCTCAAGAGACCAGGCAGTGATGTAATTATCTCCTCCTCCACACGGAGAACCCTTTCACCTGCTCTCTTTCTCGTCAGGTAGACATCTCTGTCCATCAATCTCTCTTTTTCTTCTACGTCTTATCAAGTCTATTCGACCACCTGCCCTCTTTCTTGTCAGGTAGACATCTCTGCCTCTCACTCTCTCTTTTCCTTCTACGTCTTATCAAGTCTATTCTACCACCTGCTCTCTTTCTCGTCAGGTAGACATCTCTACCTCTCACTCTCTCTTTTCCTTCTACGTCTTATCAAGTCTATTCTACCACCTGCTCTCTTTCTCGTCAGGTAGACATCTCTGCCTCTCACTCTCTCTTTTCCTTCTACGTCTTATCAAGTCTATTCTACCACCTGCTCTCTTTCTCGTCAGGTAGACATCTCTGCCTCTCACTCTCTCTTTTCCTTCTACGTCTTATCAAGTCTATTCTACCACCTGCTCTCTTTCTCATCAGGTAGACATCTCTGTCCATCACTCTCTCTTTTCCTTCTACGTCTCATCAAGTCTATTCTACCACCTGCTCTACTTGGTCACAGAAAGTGTTCCACAGCGCTACTCCTATTGAGAGACTTGTCTCAGGCTGTGTTAAGATGAATCACAGGCAAACACGGTATCCGGTGGTTAAGGGGCGAGGGGAGGTGGGGGTTACAGTACCTGTTAGGGATTCATTCTGGGGACATGACGGCCTGTATATGCCCGGGAGACCACACTACCTGCTTGCCTTCCAGCCTGCCTGCCAGGAACAAAGAACCTGAGGGGAGTAGAGCCTCCCACCTTCACAACTACATCCCTGTCTCTCACACAGCCAGCTGCACTGCTAAGCTGTGGCAATTTCCCAAGGAATCCAGTGACAGAACTGCATCGCATAAAAGTTTGGACGAAGCAAAAATATGATCAGTTCGTTGATTTTGCATTGTGAGAACAGGAGATCTTCCTTGGCGCTTCTGTATCAGAAGCTTTGGCTGACATCAAGCAAACAAGGGACATTGTCACATCAACCACGCAGACAAGTCTGATAACGGTACAAAACAGAGGAGAAAATAAGATGGAGAAAGAGTGCTTGAGTTAGTGAACGAGGCATGAGGGAAGAAACGCAGAGAGGGTGTGGAGGGCGGGGCGGTTATGGAGGTTAGCCTTTCTTCTTGAAGCAGAATATCGAAAGACCGACGGCGATCTTGTGAGATGAAAACCATTTCAATATTTCATCTGGTGTGCGAGGTGGCAGTGGGAGGTTTTGATTCACAGCCTTGGCAGAGGAGGGGCCCTAAGTGCCTCTGAGGGACAACTGGGGTGGGGAGCGTGAAGAGAACTGTCTGTTGGGATTATTTGGGGACCTACGTCTCTACTGTATTTGTTGATTTCATCTCTCGAGAAATTAGAACAAATAGCATATAGAAATGTAAGGAATTGAATGTAAATATGTATTCAATCTCACACAAATGATCAAGGAAACCACCAGGTACAACCCCAAATCCGTAAACATGGGCACCCTCATAGATATTATCCTGACCAGCTTGCCCTCCAAATACACCTCTGCTGTTTTCAACCAAGATCTCAGCGATCACTGCCTCATTGCCTGCATCCGCTATGGGTCTGCGGTCATTACTGTCAAACGCTCACTAAAACACTTCTGCGAGCAGGCCTTTCTAATCTACCTGGCCTGGGTATCCTGGAAGGATATTGACCTCATCCCGTCAGTCGAAGCTTGGTCGTTCTTTAAAAGTAATTTCCTCACCATCTTAAATAAGCATGTCCCTTTCAAAAAATGTAGAACTAAGAACAGATATAGCCCTTGGTTCACTCCAGACCTGGCTGCCCTTAACCAGCAAAAAAACATCCTGCGGCGGTCTGCAATAGCTTCGAAAAGTCCCTGCGATATGCAACTGTTCAGGGAAATCAGTCAGTCTGAAAAAAAGCAAAGGCTAGCTTTTTCAAACAGAAATTTGTATCCTGTAGCTCTAACTCCCAAAAGTTTTGGGACACTGTAAAGTCCATGGAGAACAAGAGCACCTCTTCCCAGCTGTCCACTGCACTGAGGCTAGGCAACATGGTCACCACCGATAAATCCATGATAATCGAAAATTTCAATAGGCATTTCTCTACAGCTGGCCATGCTTTCCTCCTGGCTACGCCAACCCTGGCCAACAGCTCCGCACCCCCCGCAGCTACTTGCCCGAGCCTGCCCAGCTTCTCCTTCACCCATATCCAGATCGCAAATTATTCGCCGCCATTGTTGTAACCCCTATTACCAGTCTGTTCAACCTCTCTTTCGTATCGTCCGAGATCCTTAAAGATTGGAAAGCTGCCGCGGTCATCCACCCTCTTCAAAGGGGGAGACACTCTGGACCCAAACTGTTATGGACCTATATCCATCCTGCCCTGCCTTTCTAAAGTCTTTAAAAGCCAAGTTAATGAACAGATCACTGACCATTTCGAATCCCACCGTACTTTCATGGGTGCACTTCAGCCACGCTCAAGGTACTAAACAATATCATAATCGCCATCGATAAAAGACAGTACTGTGCAGCCGTCTTCATTGACCTGGCCAAGGCTTTCGACTCTGTCAATCACCGTATTCTTATCGGCAGACTCAATAGCCTTGGTTTCTCAAATGACTGCCTCGCCTGGTTCACCAACTATTTCGCAGATAGAGTTCAGTGTGTCAAAATGGAGGGCCTGTTGTCCGGACCTCTGGCAGTCTCTATGGTTGGTACCACAGGGTTCAATTCTCGGGCCGACTCTTTTCTCTGTCTATATCAACAATGTCGCTCTTGCTGCGGGTGATTCCCTGATCCACCTCCACGCCCTTGCTGTCTCTGCCTGGCCGGTTCCCCTCTTTCCACTTGGATTCTCTGCCTCTAACCCTATTACAGGGGCTGAGTCACTGGCTTACCAGGGCTCTTTCATACCGTCCCTAGGAGGGGTGCGTCACTTGAGTGGGTTGAGTCACTGATGTGATCTTCCTGTCTGGGTTGCCCCCCTTGGGTTGTGCCATGGCGGAGAACTTTGTGGGCTATACTCTGCCTTGTCTCAGGATGGTAAGTTGGTGGTTGAAGATATCCCTCTAGTGGTGTGGGGGCTGTGCTTTGGCAAAGTGGGTGGGGTTATATCCTTCCTTCCTTTCCTCCAGTATTTATGCTGCAGTATTTTATGTGTCGGGGGGCTAGGGTCAGTTTGTTATATCTGGAGTACTTCTCCTGTCCTATCCGGTGTCCTGTGTGAATTTAAGTATGCTCTCTCTAATTCACACTTTCTCTCTTTCTTTCTCTCTCTCGGAGGAACTGAGCCCTAGGACCATGCCTCAGTACTACCTGGCATGATGACTCCTTGCTGTCCCCAGTCCACCTGGCCGTGCTGCTGCTCCAGTTTCAACTGTTCTGCCTGTGATTATTATTATTTGAACATCTTGGCCATGTTCTGCTATAATCTCCACCCGGCACAGCCAGAAGAGGACTGGCCACCCCACATAGCCTGGTTCCTCTCTAGGTTTCTTCCTAGGGAGTTTTTCCTAGCCACCGTGCTTCTACACCTGCATTGCTTGCTGTTTGGGGTTTTCGGCTGGGTTTCTGTACAGCACTTAATATCAGCTGATGTACGAAGGGCTATATAAATAAATTTGATTTGATTTGATGACACCATTCGGTATACATCTGACCCTTCTTTGGACCCTGTGTTAACTAACCTCCAAACGAGCTTCAATGCCATACAACACTCCTTCCGTGGCCTCCAACTGCTCTTAAATGCTAGCAAAACCAAATGCATGCTTTTCAACCATTCGCTGCCCGCACCTGCCCGCCCGACTAGCATCACTACTCTGAACGGTTCTGACCTAGAATACGTGGACAACTACAAATACCTAGGTGTCTGGCTAGACTGTAAACTCTCCTTCCAGACTCATATCAAACATCTCCAAGCTTTCTATTTCGCAACAAAGCCTCCTTCACTCACGCCGCCAAACTTACCCTCGTAAAACGGACTATCCTACCGATCTTTGACTTCGGCGATGTCATCTACAAAATAGCTTCCAATACTCTATTCAGCAAACTGGATGCAGTCTATCACAGTGCCATCCGTTTTGTTACCAAAGGTCATCTACAAGTCCATGCTAGGTAAAGCTCCACCTTATCTCAGCTCACTGGTCACGACAACAACGCCCACCCAGCACGCACTCCAGCAGGTATATCTCACTGGTCATCCCCAAAGACAACACCTACTTTGGCCGCCTTTCCTTCCAGTTCTCTGCTGCCAGTGACTGGAACGAATTGCAAAAATCGCTGAAGCTGGAGACTTACATTTCCCTCACTAGCTTTAAACATCAGCTATCTGAGCAGCTAACCGATCGCTGCAGCTGTACATATTCCATCTGTAAATAGCCCACCCAATCTACCTACCTCATCCCCATATTGTTTTTTCATTTACTTTGCTGCTCGTTTGCACACCAGTATCACTACTTACACACCATCATCTGCTCATCATCATCTGCTCATCAATCACTCCAGTGTTAATCTGCTAAATTATAATTACTTTGCTACTATGGCCTATTTATTGCCTTTCCTCCTCACGCCATTTGCACACACTGTATTTAGACTTTTTTAATTTTTTTCTATTGTGTTATTGACTGTACGTTTGTTTATTACATGTGTAACTCTGTGTTGTTGTTTCTGTCGCACTGCTTTGCTTTATTCTTGGCCAGGTCGCAGTTGTAAATGAGAACTTGTTCTCAACTAGCTTACCTGGTTAAATAAAGGTGAAATAAAAAAAATAAAAAAAAAAATAACATTTGGTCTATACAATCTAACTCCCAGTTGTCCTCTTGTCTGAGTCCAGGCCTTTCCCTAGTGCAGTGAGAAGGAGTGAAGGAAGCAGACTTCAGACAGCAGGACTGTAGAAGGCGCCCTGAGGTTGGAACTGCCGCTTTGAACAGCCATATTTCTCACTAAAGAACGCCGCCTGCACATCCCTGTTTACACACATCCCCGGCTAGCCTTGGGGGCCCGGGATTGAGCGCTAAAGCACTTCCTCCAGACTAAAAACAAACATCCCTCCGAGGGAGGCCTCGTTGCTTCCCTGCGTTTCCATTCCTCCCTCCATTACCTAGACTCCAGGTGTTCTGAGAAAACTCAATGTGAACTATGCAGTAGAACAGAGGCTCTCTACTGAGCATGTTCAGAAATCCACACGTTTGGCCTACCAAGGAAGAGTATACATGCAAAAACATCCTACAGGGAATATGACCCCTCATAGCAATAAGGCTTTGAGTGTGAAGGCTACATAGACTGTTCATCATAACGTGCTACGTGATAGCTAGGCTATTTCTAATCTGACTCTATTTAAGTTAGTCGTTTCAGAAGACACCGCAGCATATTACATCAATGCTGACGTACGCGGGCTAGCACTAATCTAGGTCAGGGCTGGATGTGCCTAGGGAGCAGCCTTAGAAGACTGCAAACATCAAACTCGATAGATTAAGCCATGTCTACCTCACAGGCCTCAACCCTAATACCACATAATGGATCCAAGATGGAGGTCAAATGAGATTGATTTTCAGTCTAGGGGCTCACTGGCTGTGTTTTAGCCTATTGGTGGGATGAGGTCATTTGTCTTGGTTCCAGAACCATGGGATTTAAAAATCCCTCATTCAATTTGAAAGACAGGGGAAAAACATGTTGGTCATGCAAACCCCAAAGTAGGATCAGGGTAGTGTGTGTGTGTGTGTGTGTGTGTGTGTGTGTGTGTGTGTGTGTGTGTGTCAGAGAGAAGACTGAGGGAGGTCTAATCGAAACCCACTTCATGCTTGTACACTGACCAGGGGTGTCATTGGCTTCATCAATAAGTGCATCGATGACTTCATCCCAACAGTGACCGTACGTACATACCCCAACCAGAAGCCATGGATTACAGGTGACATCCGCACTGAGCTAAAGGCAAGAGCTGCCGCTTTCAAGGAGCGGGACTCTAACACGGAAGCTTATAAGAAATCCCGCTATGCCCTGCGACGAACCATCAAACAGGCAAAGTGTCAATACAGGAGTAAGATCGAATCGTACTACACCGGCTCTGACGCTCGTCAGATGTGGCCGGGCATTTTCAACCTCTCCCTGTCCGTGTCTGTAATACCAACATGTTTTAAGCAGACCACCATCGTGCCTGTGGCTAAGAACACTAACGTAACCTGCCTAAATGTCTGCACGGCCAGGCACGACTCCAACACCATCATTAAGTTTGCCGATGACACAACATTGGTAGGCCTGATAACCGACAACGATGAGGCAGCCTATAGGGAGGATGTCAGAGACCTGGCCATGAGGAGCCAGGACAACAACCTCTCAACATGATCAAGACTAAGGAGATTCCCCCTCAGGAGACTGAAAAGATTTGGCATGTTTCCTCAGATCCTCAAAATGTTCTACAGCTGCACCATGTTGCTCTCCTCCACCACCCCTGAGTCACTGTGATGTTGTTCTCCTCCACCACCCCTGAGTCACTGTGTTGTTGTTCTCCTCCTCAACCCCTGAGTCACTATGTTGTTGTTCTCCTCCTCACCCCTGAGTCACTGTGTTGTTGTTCTCCTCCCCAGCCCCTGAGTCACTGTGTTGTTGTTCTCCTCCACAACCCCTGAGTCACTGTGTTGTTGTTCTCCTCCCCAGCCCCTGAGTCACTGTGTTGTTGTTCTCCTCCCCAGCCCCTGAGTCATTGTGATGTTGCTCTCCTCCACCACCCCTGAGTCACTGTGATGTTGTTCTCCTCCACCACCCCTGAGTCACTGTGTTGTTGTTCTCCTCCTCAACCCCTGAGTCACTATGTTGTTGTTCTCCTCCTCACCCCTGAGTCACTGTGTTGTTGTTCTCCTCCCCAGCCCCTGAGTCACTGTGTTGTTGTTCTCCTCCTCAACCCCTGAGGCACTGTGTTGTTGTTCTCTTCCCCAGCCCCTGAGTCACTGTGTTGTTGTTCTCCTCCCCAGCCCCTGAGTCATTGTGATGTTGCTCTCCGACACCACTCCTGAGTCACTGTGTTGTTGTTCTCCTCCCCAGCCCCTGAGTCACTGTGTTGTTGTTCTCCTCCCCAGCCCCTGAGTCATTGTGATGTTGCTCTCCTCCACCACCCCTGAGTCACTGTGTTGTTGTTCTCCTCCCCAGCCCCTGAGTCACTGTGTTGTTGTTCTCCTCCCCAGCCCCTGAGTCACTGTGTTGTTGTTCTCCTCCCCAGCCCCTGAGTCACTGTGTTGTTGTTCTCCTCCCCAGCCCTGAGTCACTGTGTTGTTGTTCTCCTCCCCAGCCCCTGAGTCACTGTGTTGTTGTTCTCCTCCTCAACCCCTGAGTCACTATGTTGTGTTGTTCCTCACCCCTGAGTCACTGTGTAGTTGTTCTCCTCCCCAGCCCCTGAGTCACTGTGTAGTTGTTCTCCTCCCCAGCCCCTGAGTCACTGTGTTGTTGTTCTCCTCCTCAACCCCTGAGTCACTATGTTGTTGTTCTCCTCCTCACCCCTGAGTCACTGTGTAGTTGTTCTCCTCCCCAGCCCCTGAGTCACTGTGTTGTTGTTCTCCTCCCCAGCCCCTGAGTCATTGTGATGTTGCTCTCCGACACCACTCCTGAGTCACTGTGTTGTTGTTCTCCTCCCCAGCCCCTGAGTCACTGTGTTGTTGTTCTCCTCCCCAGCCCCTGAGTCATTGTGATGTTGCTCTCCTCCACCACCCCTGAGTCACTGTGATGTTGTTCTCCTCCACCACCCCTGAGTCACTGTGTTGTTGTTCTCCTCCCCAGCCCCTGAGTCACTGTGTTGTTGCTCTCCTCCCCAGCCCCTGAGTCACTGTGTTGTTGTTCTCCTCCTCAACCCCTGAGTCACTGTGTTGTTGCTCTCCTCCACCACCCCTGAGTCATTGTGATGTTGCTCTCCGACACCACTCCTGAGTCACTGTGTTGTTGTTCTCCTCCTCAACCCCTGAGTCACTGTGTTGTTGTTCTCCTCCCCAGCCCCTGAGTCACTGTGTTGTTGTTCTCCTCCTCAACCCCTGAGTCACTGTGTTGTTGTTCTCCTCCCCAGCCCCTGAGTCACTGTGATGTTGTTCTCCTCCTCAACCCCTGAGTCACTGTGTTGTTGCTCTCCTCCCCAGCCCCTGAGTCACTGTGTTGTTGTTCTCCTCCTCAACCCCTGAGTCACTGTGTTGTTGTTCTCCTCCCCAGCCCCTGAGTCACTGTGTTGTTGTTCTCCTCCCCAGCCCCTGAGTCACTGTGTTGTTGTTCTCCTCCCCAGCCCTGAGTCACTGTGTTGTTGTTCTCCTCCTCAACCCCTGAGTCACTGTGTTGTTGTTCTCCTCCCCAGCCCCTGAGTCACTGTGTTGTTGTTCTCCTCCCCAGCCCCTGAGTCACTGTGTTGTTGTTCTCCTCCCCAGCCCCTGAGACACTGTGTTGTTGTTCTCCTCCCCAGCCTCTGAGTCATTGTGATGTTGCTCTCCTCCTCAACCCCTGAGTCACTGTGTTGTTGTTCTCCTCCCCAGCCCCTGAGTCACTGTGTTGTTGTTCTCCTCCCCAGCCCCTGAGTCACTGTGTTGTTGCTCTCCTCCACCACCCCTGAGTCACTGTGTTGTTGTTCTCCTCCCCAGCCCCTGAGTCATTGTGATGTTGCTCTCCGACACCACTCCTGAGTCACTGTGGTGTTGTTCTCCGACAGCACCCCTGAGTCACTGTGATGTTGCTCTCCGACACCACTCCTGAGTCACTGTGGTGTTGTTCTCCGACACCACCCCTGAGTCACTGTGATGTTGCTCTCCGACAGCACCCCTGAGTCACTGTGGTGTAGCGGGGAAAATGTGCCAATAACAAATTCTTAGTAAGAGTTGACATGGACAGAGAGAGGGATACATAGAGAGGGAGACAGAGAGAGGGGTAGAGAGAGAGAGAGAGAGGTAGAGGGAGAGAGACAGGGAGAGAGACAGAGAGACAGGGAGAGAGAGAGAGAGAGACAGACAGAGAGACAGACAGAGACAGAGGTACAGAGAGAGAGACAGAGAGAGAAATACAGAGAGAGAGAGAGAGAGAGAGAGAGAGAGAGAGAGGATAGAGAGAGACCGAGAGAGAGAGAGAGAGAGAGAGAGAGCGACCAGACAAAGGAGATGTGATAAATTACAGAGGAAGTGAAGATTAATTGTGAAAAGGGTGGAGACAGCGGTCCAGAAGAGAGAGGGGTAGGGGCTATTTCCTGCCAGATATCACGCAGCTGTCACGATCGTCGTCAAGGAAATGACCGGACCTAGGTGCAGCGTGGTACGCGTGGAGAGCTGGTGCTTAAAGCTGGCACCACTCGTCCTGGCTGAATGCCCACTTTGGCCCGGCACGTACGGAGTGCAGGCATAGGATGCACTGGGCTGTGACAGCGCACCGGAGACACAGTGCGTAGAGCCGGCGCAGGATACCCTGGGCCAAAGAGGCGCACCAGAGACCAGGAGCGCTGTGCTGGCACAATCTGTCCTGGCTGGATGCCCACTTTAGCACGACACATGCAGAGAGCTGAAAGCTCAGAGCGCACCGGGCTGTGAACGCGAACCGGAGACACCGTGCGCTTCACCGCATAACACGGTGCCTGAACAGTACCATGCTCTCTACCGTGAGCACGGGGAGTTAGCTCCGCCAACCTCCCCGTGTGCCCCCAAAAAAAAAAAATATGTTTTGGAGTGGCCTCTCGGTCTTCCTTGTCAGCCGTGACCCTGTGTAACGCTGGGCCCCTTTACTAGCTGCTTCAGCCTTCCTCGTTGCTTCCACCTGCTTCCACGGCAGGCGATCCTTTCCAGCCAGGATCCCTTTCCTTCCAGAATGTCTTCCCATGTCCACTCTGTCTGCTCCTCCCGACCACGGCGTTTGGTCCGTTTGTGGTGGGTAGTTCTGTAACGGCTGTGGTCGGATGAAGAAGGAGACCAAGGTCCAGCGTGGTAGGCGTTCATGATATTTCATAAAACTGAACACTGCAACAAAATAACAAATTTGAACAAAACGAAACAGTTCTGTCAGGTGCGGACACTAAACAGAAAACAACTACCCACAAAACCCAAATGAAAAAGGACAACTTATATATGATCCCCAATCAGAGACAATGATAGACAGCTGCCTCTGATTGGGAACCACACCAACATAGAAATAAAGAAACTAGAATGCCCACCCTAGTCACACCCTGGCCTAACCAAGATAGAGAATAAAGGCCACTCTATGGCCAGGGCGTGACAGCAGCGCTTTAGTTAATCCAACAATTGCGTGATTTCCATCCAGCCTTTTGATGGGGTCGGGGAAGTGTCAATTATTATCCATTAAGTTAAGATCTCTTAAGGATCGGACCCTTTTTTTAAAATTTTCATCTAAAATGACATACCCAAATCTTACTGCCTGTAGCTCAGGACCTAAAGAAAGGATGTGCATATTATTGATACCATTTGAAAGGAAACACTTTGAAGTTTGTGGAAATGTGAAATTATTGTAGGAGAATATAACACATTAGCTCTGTTTTTTTTCCATCATCTTTGAAATGCTAAAGAAAGACAATTATATGACTTAGGAGTCTAGGCGCAATTTAGATTTTTGCCACTAGAAGGCAGCAGTGGGTGTGCAAGGTCTTAGACAGATCCAATGAACCATTGCATTGCTGTTCAAAATGTTGTACCAAGTCTGCCCAAATGTGCCTAATTGGTCAAGTGATACATTTTCATGTACATAACTGTGCACTTTCCTCAAACAATAGCATGGGGGGGTCACCGCTCCCATAGAGGTTTTAATTACTTGAGTAAAAGTTTAAGGGCAGCCATGTCATAGGTTGCCAGTTCTGCTCCAGAGATGGCCTAAGGAAGAAGAGGAGGGATGGGAGGTTGTTGTAGTGGTGGTGGGCAGAGAATGACCAGCGCTTGGTAATTACATATACTATAATGTCCACCTTTCCACAGAAACAAAAGTGCCTCATCATGTGACTGGGGCCTCTCCCTGCTCTCATCCTGCCAGTTAACCCTGAGACAAGTTAATGGTCAGATGGCGCGAGAGTCTCGCTGTCGGGTTAAGTCATTAGACATGGTGAAGGGAGAGTCTGAATGTCACTTCAGAAATGTCACCGTGTGAAAAGTGGTGTGTCTGACGTCTGTAAAACAGATCTTTAACTCTCTCGGTATTCTGGTCACTTCCTGATATGAGATGATTTCAGTTAAAGGCCCTGGAGTGGCCCGCCCCCCTGTGGTGCAAGAAAAGGTCAGGACAAGACTCGGTCCCCCGTCTGGAATTTAAAGGACTGCTCTGACTCCTCATCTCTTATTTACCTCCTCTCTTCCACTCTCCCTTGTTCACTGCCCCTGTGGAATGCTGGCTGGTTTGTTTGTCTCTCTCTCTCTCTCTGTCGCTCGCTCTCTCTCTCTCTCTCTCTCTCTCCCTCTCTCTCTCTCTCCTCCCTTGATCATTGACTCATCCTGCTTTTCTATAGACATGCTCTGAGAGAGACACAGACTGCATTACCAATTACAACACCAGCCTTATCAACTTAAATTAAAGACCTCCTCGTCAACTTAAATTCTGGGGACATGGGAGGTCTCTTAGGTGTCACAGCTTATGTACACAACTCAAACTCCTGGCAAGGAGGGGTTGCAGTGAAAAAAAGAGACATCTATTGTGTTCTACTTAGCACATTTTCTCCCCTGTTGCAATTGTGGGTCCCGGCTCAAAATGAGCTTTCAGACTTAGTTCCCTTACAACCCTGCAAAGGCTATTAAAGGGGAAGGGACGTAATGTTGGTTCAGCATTTTGATACACATTGCTGTTCTTTCTCCCCCACAACCTTTCTTTTTAAAGCACTTACTGTAGGAAATGTTTTGCCAGGGGTGGCCCAGCAGTGCCCGAGCTAAAACACAATCTAAAACCCAGCAGTGCCAGAGCTAAAACACAATCGCATACTCTATTTACAAGCATTTGTCCCATGAATAATACAACACTAAACCACAAGCCCCAGTCAGAAAAAAGGGCCAGCTCACCTCCACCGTCGGGCAAAAAGAACAGTAAGCTCTGTCCATGCCTTGTCAGCCGGTTACAAACAGTA